>NW_003852594.1:1318203-1328098 GCF_000181295.1 Otolemur garnettii | reverse complement strand
GTTTAGGTAGCTTACATCATGTAAGGATAGCAACTGTATTTGTAATTACTGTAATGCATAAAATACTAGTGTAGAAGTAATCACAATATTTTTCCAGGACATACAGTGTATCTAAATACAGATGAAAGTCAGGGAAAGTAGGGGAAGACTTGTAAAGGAGATGACACTGGAGATATTATTTTATAAATGTGTATAAATTGGCTAAATAATTGCAGAAGAGGACATATAAAAGCATATGTAAGGAAAAAGATATAGGAAACAGTATAGAACATTTAAATCCTTCTGTATTTCTGATAGAATGAAGCTATAACTATTAAGGGAAGGTTTTGTTGTTGAGAGTTTATTTGGAGCCTAATTAGGAAGTTGTGTATGGATCATTTTAAATATGTATGAGTAAGAGAGAATTACTTTAAACTTTGAGATGACTATATGCTAAGTATGAGCATGTACTGCAGCGTTTTTTAGAAAGAAGTTTTTATTGGTTTGTATTCCTGGGAAACAGATTCTGAGAGAGCGATTTTCCTGAAGAAAGTTGGCTTAGACTGCTTTTGGCACCAATACCTAGGAGAGAGTGAAAGAGCACATTTGGACAGAGGGTATGGTTTTTCAGAAAATGCAATCTCAAAAAAGGCATCAGCCAACCCACAAGGAATTCTGGATCTGTTGATGGTCTTTTGGAGCTGTCCTCAGCTGAAAAAGGGGGAAGATGCCTTTGTATTATGCCACCTCAGGTTTACTAGTTATTGAGCATCTTCCAGAATTTGAGTTGGTTTTTTGACTTGAAAATATTTAGAAAAGAAAGAACAAGAAGATTCATCAAGGATTATATTTCTCATCTGGACTTCCTGCCTGAGCTGAAAGCAATAATCTCTCTGTATTATAAATTTGCATTCTAAATTTCTTTCACCTAAGTTAGTTATGTATGTTGGACTACATATCTGGTTGTGTGACTCAGATACAGACACACAGAGCTGTCACTTTGCCTTTCTAAGTTTGTGAATGCTGTACTTGCACATTTAATGTCCAGCCTAAGGAGGTGGCTCACTGTGGTACCCAGCATGTTATTCCTTGGTCACATTGTATAGCAGCATCCCCTCTCCCTAATGATCATGTCAATTACTATATCCGGGAGATGGTGCTTCCTTTCTTTGACTGCCTTTTTTCTTGTCCCAAGTAACTGGAAAATACCAGGAGACAATTATGATTAAAATTAAATGGAAACCTTCAAAGCTAATGATGAAAGTTCTCCTTCTCTGAAACCAAGATCTGTAGTTAACACTGCTTAGGTATGCATGGATGGGAAGCACAAGAAGTTAGCACAGATGGTAAGCAATGTAATTCTTTTTTTCTTTTTCTTGTTTCTTAGATCCATGTGGTCAATTCACTGGGGTCAACATACTATATGATTTTTATTGTTTTAGAATGTATACTACCTTGTGCAGAATGATGATGAATTTTCATACCTTTTATCTCATGAGCTGACATCTCAACGGTAACTTAAAAGGTCTGTTTTGTATATCTATGAGCCTGTGGGGCTCTGTATGGTATCCTGACAGTGCACTCCATGATTACTCAAACATTCAGCCCCACCTTTGTTAAATTTTGTTCTCTTGGTCCAATCCAATATTGTGTATAATACCATGTCAGTGAATCAAATGTTCTCATGTCCTTGAATAGTAACATAGGCTGAGGTTTTTGACCTTATTATATAAAATTAAAATATATGCCAGGTCTAAACAGCCTCAATGGACATTGACTTCTCAAAATTGTTTATGGATAATTTATTATCTCATTGGGAACCTATGTTTTCCAACCAAAGGTACTAGAAAAATTTTGTAGAAATCTGTTTTATTGCACCTTTGGCATAGAAGTAATGTTTTTTGGTTGGAAATACCAAGAAATTTGCTAAAATTTCTTCATAAGAAAAATGATGAACTCATAATCATTATCTAAATTTAAAATATTGACTAAAGCCAGTAAGAAGAAAAAAATAATGAAGTAGGAGGAGAATGGCATTCTCTCTCTTTCTCCCTTCTGTACTTATGAAAGTAGCTAAAATATCACTCACTCTAAGTAGGATACTGCAGTTGAATTTTTTTTTCCCAAGTGACTTGTGTTACTACTTTTGATTTTTCCAACTACAGAGATAAATATCATGCTGGTTTGATAGAGAATGTGATATTTTTTACTTAGGGCTTCCAAAATGAATAGGAAAAGTGAAGAAGGTTGGTAGGTGTCTAAGTAGGATTTATAAATAGTCTGGGAAAAGTATGTTTAGGACATATTTTCAAGTAAGTTTAATATTAGGCTAAAGAGAGTAACTTTTATCTTGTTTTAAAACAGATATACATAAGGTCTCTCAGTAGGCGACTAGAATGTTGCTGCAGAAATATTAAGCTGAAAGAAGCACCAAAGGGAGAGCCTGCAAAACAATTCCTGTATGCGCCACTCTTTGCTAGGTTACAAAGCCCATAAAGCGGGTCCGGTATTTTCTAGAAACCTACTACCCAGTAAGGCACCTGTGACTTTCATCACACAGCATCCTCTGTACTGGCATGCTTTGGACTCTGCCTTGCATTCCCTTCCTCCACCTTTTACTTCAATCATGGTAATTAACAGATATGGCATGAATGCAACTCACCCTTTACAATACCTGAACCTTCCTGAAGCTTTTCTCATTCAAAGGCTTGTGGATATGGAACCATCCTCCTGGCATGCACACAAGTGCAAGCTGGAGGGGAGGCGCACGTCAGTTCGCATTGTTATTGGGCAACCATTGCCTTGAAGTAGAGGTTGTTCCCATTCCATTATTTGGATGGACAATTTTAAGCTTTATTAAACATTACAATGTTCTGGAAGGATCAAGACTCATTGGCCCATAATTATGATGAACTCTTAAATGGCTTCCCCTCTGGCATTTCTTGTTCTCAGCCACCTGCTTCCATTTCCTGAAATCACTTGTCAGACAAACTACCCCAACCCAGATCCTTTGGGTAGTTTGGGTATCTCACACTGTACTTTGGAGGTGGTGGTAGGGGGTGTGATCATCAAGTTTATAACAATGCTTCATTTAATATGAAATCCATAAATTACTTAGCATGTGTCCTAATACTTCTATACATAAATATAACCAAAATAATATTTTGTTTTAAAATGAATTATAATTTAGGAATAAATAATATGTAGCATGGTATAACTTCTTAAGTACCTGCAGCTTAAATATTGCTTTATTATGCTAGGTGATACAGAAAAATTGGTCTTTCTCTTTAGGCACAGCAGAGTGTTTCCACAAAATTTTGATATTCCTACTATTTAAAAAAATAAAATAAAAACAGATTAATCCCAGAGTACTATTGCCCAGCTGTTTCATAAACAAGTTGAAACATTTGCTATAAGGTTTTGAAGAAAAAAATCTGAAATGGGGATGTCTTATTTTGTTTTCTATCACAATCACTTGCTTTTTCTTCTTATAAAGATACTAACATTGGCTTTTTCTCATTCATTTTTGTCACTTATACCTACAGAAACAATATGGATGTTATTTATCATAGACTTTGTCTTAAGATTCTGATAAAAGAATAGAATATTTATTAGTAAATTAAATTATTGTACACTTTGACCACATCTGGTTGCCCAGAAGTGAAAGATATGCTTAGAAATTGTTGATATTATTTAGGTAGCTACTACGTACTTCAAGATTGTAAAGATCATGTGGAAGTGTTCTGTTGGAATATTATCTGGTGAATTCCACAAAGAGCTATGTAAAATGATTTGTAAATATTCTTTAATGTTGTTATATTTCAAATCCTGAATTCTCTTCACTTTGGGAGAATGGTTACTCTTCTGGCTTCTTGAGTGCTGATTATTTTAATCTGATTTTCATAAAACTGCTCTTTGGGTGAAGACCATCTAGTTTTTGCTGAACTGACTCAACCTAACTATATACTTGACTAATGTTAGTAACTAGGCACGTTATTCATGGCACTATTGCAATTCTGTTTTATTAAGATTCCTACAGATTTTTTCCTTTTTAATTGCATAATCAATATCTTTCTCTTCTTTTGCATGATGAGATTAACTTATATAAACTAATTTATTAATATTTGATATTGCTAATATTTCATAGAAAAGTGTATTTTTTAGAATGTTTGTTATAGAAAATTAATGATATAAGCTTGTATTTATGTTTGTCTTAAGGGATGAATTGCTTCCCAAAGTTGTGACACCTGAATCTAGCATCATCATTCAATTATATTTAATGTCACCAATATATAAACTACCTACATCTTCTCAGCTATTAGGGAAATATACATGATTCTGATTTCCTCATTGTTATTTATCCATGGAAGAATAAAGGAATGTTTATAGAGGATTCACATTTATAAACATAATTAAAAATTATTTTTTCAAACATAAGCATTAAGATATGTAACATAAGTGAATATGATGAGAGGAATCCAGATCATTTCTAGGATTCAGCAATATACAGCTGGATTTATATTATTTCCATTTTCTGAAATAGGATTGTATGAAAAATTTCAAGTCTGTGGGGAAATGTTATAAGTCCATCTTTGAACAGGTTCAATTTAAAAAGCTTGTGGGTTCATAAATATATCCATTAAGCAACTGGATTCTGGGGTAATACTCTTGAGAGAGATAATGGACTGAGAAGCAGATATGAAGTCATAGACAGATAAGGACATTGAATAACCTGAAGAGACCATATAGATTAATCCTGAAATTGAACTGAACTAGAAACCTGAGAAATACCAATATTTAAGGTGTGGTTAAAAAGACACATTAGCATCCAGATAGGTAAAACTCAACCCACAAGAGAGCGGCATTATAGAAACCGGAGGAAGAATGTGTTTTAAAGGTGAATAATCAACAATATCAAATACTTAAGAGCAAACTTTGATGTCCTTCATGAGATTAATATAAGAAGAATAATGGGCTTGGAAAATAGGCTTTAGTGCAAAATTATAAATAAATAAAAGCAGTGAATATAGATGACTGTTTTAATAAGCATGCCAGAACTCCACCTGTGGCTGAGATTTAAGACAAATCTATAGATCCAGAAATGAAGGCTTCTTTGAAGACCTCGCAAGGAGATTGAGCTTTCATAAATGTACGCAGTATCACAGTGCTGGAGGTGATTTGGAAGAACAAACAGTGGAATCATAAATAACTAGGAGGCAATTCTACATTCTAAATTTTAAGGCCTTTAGAATACTAGATGGCATCTATATAGTGCTTTCTAGGCTCATTTCTAAGTGCAAAGCACTTACTAAGATGTGAAGTAGTTACCAAGTGAAGTAGGAGTAGTTTTTAATCCGAATCTTTATTTTTATATTTGACGAAACTGAGATATACAGAAGTAAATAATTTACCGTAGGCCTCTAATCAAAAGAACATTGGAATCAGGATTCCACTCTATTTCACCTGATGTAGAATCTAGCTCTCTAATCACTATATTCAAACCACCTTTTTTGATTCTATGTAACAAATCAACAATTATTGATGGAAATAACAAAAAACAGGGATGGGATTAGAGAAGAAAAAACTAAGGCTTGGCATAAGATTGATGTCAGTAGTTCTGGATGGACCTTTCTTTTTCTTTTCTTTTTTTTTTTTATTGTGTTAAGATGTTCATATTCTCCTTTTACAAAGATTCACCTGTACCCTTGTAGGATAAACCATAGAGATAATCCCACCAATCACCCTCCCTCCACCCATCGACCTTTCTTTTTCTATTTTTCCTCCTCTCATGTATTACTAGTAGTTTAACTTCAGCTCCACAGCCAAATTAAGTTACGAAAATAATCATCTTCAGCTCCCCCAAACGAAGACCTACTTCTTTATTTATTAATGCTGTCATCCAATGGCAGGTAACTATATGATTATTTTTTTAAAGTACTGGTCATGTAAAGAAAAAGGTTTCCAAACGATTAAGCAGCTTTGTTGCATGAGCATAGAAAAAAAATGAACATGCCTAGAGTAAAGAATGAATATTAAAAGTAACAGAATAATACAGTGTTCAGAAGCTGAAGTTAAGATTGTTTTTTAAAAGAAGTAATGTGCTTAAGAAAATTATAGTAGGCTGTAATTTTAAAATCTGCAAAGTTGATAGAAGAATAATATGGTTTATTAGATTCACAGCATTACAAACTTAATAAAAAAGTAATCATGGAATTATAATTTTATAGATAAGAAACATAGCTAGATAGAAGGATAGATAACAGATTCAGTTATAAAGACACAAAAAAATCAACAGATGTTTATTATTACCTTACCTTATCACTGAATTAGTTTGCTAGGCTTCCAAAGTATCGCTAAGCAGCTTAAAACAGAGAGGTTTTCTCTAACAGTTCTGGAAGTTAGTATCCTGAAATTAAGGTGTGCATATGTGTGTATGAATTATATGTGTTTTAAAACAAGATTAATAATAAACACCAGGTTGTGGAAAATAGTCTTTGGAAGAGATAAGAGGATGAGGTAAAGAGAGGAGCACATAAACTATCTGAAGTTATTCATAATATCTTAGTTATTCAGGAAGGTAGCTTTTTAACATATGGTCCTTTAGAAGCAGCATGAGAGTTTAAAGTTAGGCTCAGAATCACACTACTGGTTTTACATCCCAGTTAGTGTTTATACTAACTGTTTGTGCATTCCCCAAAAGTTAATTCCTGTTGCTAACTTGGATTTTCCTGTCTAAAAAATGTGAATAAGAGTATCTTCCTTCTATATTGTTTTGAAAATTTAATAAGGTTCTATTTGTGAAGTACTTGGAATTCTGCCTCATATGTTGTAAGTATTGTAGGAATTCTTGAAAAATATTAATAAACATACTTTATTATATTATTTAAGTAAATAATATAAAGAACATATAAAGAATTATATTCACCAAGAATGTTATTCACAAAGAATTAGAATTAATCTGATAGCACAATAAAATGCTAATCTGATTATTTGTTACTGAGTTCCACAGAGTAAGGAAAAATGTGTTGAGGAAAAATAGTAAGAAAATAGTAAGAAAATATTTTTCATATATATATATTATGTACATTTACATAAAAATATATAATTTAGGATTTTATTTTTACTCTGTAAAAATTAGTCATTTTATTTCCCTACTGTTTATTTTATCTGCAAGGATGTAAGCTTGAGAAGATACGACATGTACTTTTGTGGACACCTTTTAGATAATGATTGAGATCTCTTCTGCACCAGGACAAATCAACCATCATCATCCTCTTATTCTTAAGCCTCAAAGTCCAAAAATTTATTTTAATGTAAGCCCTTCTAAAACAGACCAGGAATGTACCACTGAGCAATGGAAAGTGATAGACTAAATGAACCACCTTCATCCATCCCTCAGAGCACTCCACCCATGCAGGGGGAAATATGGCTAATATTATATAATTTAGACTTCTACCATGTTTCTAACAGATGCCATTTCCACTCATCTCACTTGCCTTCCTACAGTTGAATTGTGGGCGTATATGTGTGTGTGTAATTTGGGTTCCTGTTTTACAGTTCACTTGTCCATTTGTTCATATCAGCTTTTGAGTTACGATTTGCCTACTGGTAGGATCTGGTTTTTTGGCCCATTAATACTTAGCAATCCAATTCTAAAGTCATTTAATGTAGATTGAACAATACATCCTGAACTTGGAATTTGTGGGATAGGCACAAATAATGTTCATTGGTATAAAATAATTGACTTTGAGGATGTTGATAACAGAAATGTTCCTGTGATAAGGTAGAAAGAACTAAAGGTAGCAAGGCAAGTTAAAGCTTGACAGGAAATTTGAAGATTTTAGGGGCCTGAAAGTCTCTAAGAAATCAGAAAGCAGTGAGAATAGGAACAAGCTAAGGTATAACAGTACAGGTTGATGTAATTAAAAATTGGGATGTTGGGTTTTGATATAAAGTATATCCTTTCATTAAGTGTTATTTAATAATCATTTATTTTTATCTATTACCATGTGTTAATCCTTGTTCACAATAAAATGCTAAATATTAAATAGCACATTAGAGGAAGATAGAAATAAATAATATATTTAGACTTTTTTTTTTGTTTGAGACAGACTCTCATGCTGTCACCCTGGGTAGAGTGTTGTAACATCACAGCTCACCACAACCTGCAGCTCCTGGGCTTAAGTGATTTTCTTGCCTTGTCCTCCCAAGTAGCTGGGACTGCAGATGCCCACCACAATGCCCAGCTATTTTTTTTTTTTTTGATTGTAGTGGTCATTGTTGTTTGGCAGGCCTGGGCTGGATTTGAACCGGCCAGCTCTGATGGATGTGTCCTGGCGCTTTACCCACTTGAGCTATAGGCATTGAGCCAATATATTTAGACTTTATTTGAGAAAAATAAAGCACTGATAGGTAGAGGAAGTATCAACAGAAGTTAGCCATTTTTAATGAACTGGTTAGAAAAGCCCCACTGAAAAGGGCTTAAAGTAAAAACTGAAGAATATGAAGAAATAAGCCTCACAGATCTCTCGAGAAAGAGAATTCCCAATATGGAGAATGCGCAGCATATTTAAAGACTGAGGACAGGAGATGTGAAATGTGCAAAACAGTGAATTGGTTGCAATATCTCTAAAAAATTAAGAATGTTTTATGTATATATTTTAATAAATCTTCCTGCATCAGTGCTGTATTGTTTCACTATTATTTTGAAAATGGATAGAAAGCACATCAGATTGTATAAAAAAATCAACACATTGTACCCGACATATGCATAAATGTATTCATGATCTATGTGTATATGACTTAATAAAAAAAAGAAAAATGGATAGACAATGATAGCATATAATTTTAAAATATAAGGATGGAGTTCTTCTAAAATTAAAATAGCTTTACATTTTCCCAATATTGTTTGTTTGATATGCTCATTCAGGATGTGAGTCTAGTTAGGAGCCTTTGTCAAGTAACAGGCTGAGGGTGAAGGAGTCTCCTCCCTTCTAGTAACATAAAGCAGACTATTAGGAGAAATCCACATAGATGACTGAAGAAAATTATAGACAGAAAATTACATAGAGACAAAAAATATATATTCATTTTTCCTATTTCAATCCTGATTCAGAATGATGTGCAAATTAAGTGTTTGTGGAAATTCTGGACCACCAACCTGAACCCCACCCCATTTATTTTTGAATGGTTATTTTATGGAGACTAACATCTAGAAAATGCAAGGAACTTAATACAACAACAAAAAATAACCCCCAAATCATACCACTGAAAAATACCAAAGGTCTGAAAAGACGTTTTTGAAATGAAGACATACAAATGCCAAGAGTTATATGAAAAAATTCTCAACATCAATAATTATCTGGAAATGCAAATAAAAACAATGGTGAAATACCATCTCACCTCAATTACAATGTATATTATCAAAATGACAAAATATAAAAACATCAGCAAGGATGTATATAAAAGTTTTTACATTATGAAAGAGAATGTAAATTAGTATATCCATTATGAAAAACAGTACGGAATTTTCTCAAAAAATAAAGTAGAGAATTATGTGATCAAGCAATTCTACTACCTGGTATTTATTTTTTAAAAATCAGTATATTAGAAGGATACCTGTGCCCTCATGTATATTGCAACACTATTCAGAATAGCCAGATACGGAATTAATAATTATTCATCAACAGATAAATGTATAGGCTTGGAGCCTGTGGCTCAAGCGGCTAAGGCGCCAGCCACATACACCTAAAGTGGTAAGTTCGAATCCCCAGCCCAGCCCGCCAAACAACAAAGATGGCTGCAACCAAAAAAATGGCCGGGCATTGTGGTGGGTGCCTGTAGT
Organism: Otolemur garnettii; assembly: GCF_000181295.1. NCBI lineage: Eukaryota > Metazoa > Chordata > Mammalia > Primates > Galagidae > Otolemur > Otolemur garnettii. The sequence goes on along the minus strand of NW_003852594.1, from coordinate 1,318,275 downwards.
CCCAGCTACTTGGGAGGCTGAGGTAGGAGACTCGCTTGAGCCCAGGAGTTGGAGGTTGCTGTGAGCTGTGAT
>NW_003852594.1:1316033-1317662 GCF_000181295.1 Otolemur garnettii | reverse complement strand
AAAAAAAAAAAAAAAAAAAAAAGAGAAAGAGAGAGAAAGAAATGAACCAGAGTTATGATGTAATTGTTGGATATATTTGTTTCAGAAAACTGGTAGCAAAGAGACAGTAATAAATCATCACAGATTTAGAATACAAATGGAAAAGAAACAGCATTACAGCAGAAAGTACATAGAAATTTCAAAAAAAGCTGTTAGATATTTAACATTGGCAATTAGCATATAATGCAAAGAAAAGAGTGAATATATAAAATTTAAAGAATTTGCTTTTAATTAGGAAACATTTCTTAGGAAAAAATGGAAAATATTTCATTTTTGACATAGTGCTTTTCAAAATCCATTTCACTAGTGATTCTTATGCATTTTTCATAAATAATGTTAACAATGCCCCATATGTGTTCCATTGTCCACAGAAAGAGGGAAGGAAATCAGCTTTTGTTAACTTGGAGCACTGATAAAAAAGTGTCAAAGTTACAAACTATTTGCCTTGATTTTTGTCATAAAATATATCATTACTTTTTGTTGTATTTTAATATCTTGGAAATAATGAAAAAATAATTCTGAAATAAAATATCCAGGTCACATAGGAGATTACTTCAATACTTTCTTCCCTAAACCACTCAACCTGCTTAGTGTATTCACATATTATTTTTCAATCAAGTCATGCAATGATTCATCATGAAATTCCATAGCTATAGAAATGTATTTAAGTGTCTGACAGCAATAATAAAATTCTAAAACTAATTTTTCTCTTTTCTCTTTGGGTACAGATATTCTATTTGTGAAAATGTGGTTGTCAACATTCATATTCATTTTGAATTGATATGTTGCTAAACCTTAACTTAGAAAACATGAAAATTAAAGTAAAAACTTAAAGGAGTATAATTTCCTATAACATACACAATTTTTTCTAATAAACATTAATTCAATAATTTAGGGCTTTCCTGTGATATGCCTGCTACTTAAGGTGGATTTTCTGTTATTGTTTAGGGCAAAATTCAAAACCAAAATTGGTTGTCAGATTGGTGTAGTGCTTTTAAATTCTCATGAAAAAAGATTGATACTTTTTTACTCATTATTTAAAATGTTAACCTACTACTATAAACACAACTGAGTAAATAGTACTCATAAAAATTTTTACTATGGTCTTGGTATTTGAATATGATATAACTTATTATCAAAAAGCATAATGAAGTTTACTGTTATTATAGTTTTACAAATAAATAAACCGAAAGTTAAGGTACATTGAATTAACTGTCACAAACACACAGTTATTAAATATTGAAAACAAAACGTGAAACCAGGTCTTTTGACATTAGAATTCAGGTTCTTTTTCTTGTACCTCTGGTGGTGGTTTTTTTTTTTTTTTTTGCAGTTTTTGGCCGGGGCTGGGTTTGAACCTGCCACCTCCAGCATATGGGGCTGGCGCCCCACTCTTTAGAGCCACAGGTGCCATCCCTTTCTTATATCTTTTTTTTTTTTTTTAAATCAGAAATTGCTTTCTCTGTGTAACAAAAGAGTGTACTTGACTAGACAGCTAACTCTGTGTACTTAATTAACTTTTATCCCCCTCTGGAATCAATGAAGTCAGTGGACTAAACAGCTAACCTCATTTGAGTAACAATGTATAGT
>NW_003852594.1:1303332-1315892 GCF_000181295.1 Otolemur garnettii | reverse complement strand
TTTCCATCTCAAAAACCTGAAATGATTAAAGAGATAAATGTATAGAAAACAAACATTTCATTAGTTTTGGAAACTAGGAATGTTAAAAATTTTGAGAAAGGTTTATATTAAGCAACATCAGGTTACAGTAAACTATTAAGCCAATTCTCACATTTGCTACTTTCAAAAAATTTAGAGGTTTGTCTTGGCTGTTAAACAATAGAGATAATGCACTAAATTACCTTCTAATTTGGAGATGGTAGGGCCCTAAGTAAGTTCCATTTCTAATGTATATACAGATTATTATTGAATTCACTTTGACATTACAAAAATGGAAGCATTAACATTGAATAAGTCAAACTTAAATGTTTGCTAGTGATTTTCTCTAATATATTATATCCTAGGACAAAAATCAAACAAGGAAGACCTCCCTCAACTCCCAGAATAGGTGCTTTTATTACTAGGTGTTTTAGTTCTTTTTTCTTTACTTTTTCCTTGCAATAGCTTTCTCTGTTCAAATACAGAGAAGAATAGCTATGGAAAGAATGACTTGAGACTGTGACTTTTAGGATTTATTGGAAAGAAAGGAAGAAGAAAGATACTGCATAAGTTTTTTCTCTCTCTCCTATCCTCTACCATATGCCACCTTTTCAAGTCTCCAGTATTTTCCTCAGTGCATAACAGTATGGAAACTACTTTGAGTTTCCCAGGGACTAATCATGAGCACTTTTCTATAGTTAGTACTTAATTTAAGATCCACCAAACATACTGCAGTTGAGAAATGAAATGTTCATTATGCTCGTATCTGTTTATTGGCCTGGATTAGATGTTACTTTATACCCCCAATTCCCAATACAGTATCTTATAACAAGTAATTGTATATGGCTTAAATTAAAATTAATCCTAGGTAAGTCTTCTTTGTAAATTAGGGAAAAATGTTTTCAGACAAACTCTTTAAAATTATTAAGAACTGTATTATTAAAAACAAAACTTTGGCCAGGAATGGTGGCCGACGCCTGTAATCCTAGCACTCTGGGAGGCCAAGGAGGGTAGATTGCTTGAGCTCAGGAGTTTGAGTAAGAGTGAGACCCTATCTCTATCAAAAATAGAAAAACTGAAGCAGGAGGATCAGTTGAACCAAAGATTTTGAGGTTGCTGTGAGCTATGATGATGCCATGGAATTCTGCCCAGGGTAACAAAATAAAAATGAGTAAGTAAGTAAATAAATAACATTTTATCTTTAAAACAAAACTTTATAATATTCTAAAATTATAGCTCTCTGTTCTACAAAATATCATTACCCAAGTGCAGATTTGCAGGTTTAAAATGATTGAAGTTAATAAAATTGAATGTTTCATTTACTTATTTGAACTTGAACAAGTTTTCCCGTCTTTTTTAGTAAAGCAGGCAGACTTTATTGTCTTTACCCTCATATACCTTCCAAAGGTGGACCTAAAATTTTTGTAACTTCCAGGGAATGTTCTGATGAAATAAAGAACTTCAGTGAAATACAAAGAGAGAAATATATCTTTTCTTTTTTAAAGTGATATATAAGAAGGAAATCTGCATATACATATCTATTATTTTTGTATTTCTAGTTAGATTTAAGGAAAGTATTAAAGTGAGCTTCTGTAGAGTATGTTTTTCCCCAAAGATAAGGAAAGTAAGATAGAGACACAAAGATCTGGAAGATGTATGTCATAACTACATTGACCACATTTCTCAAAGAAGGCAGAAACCATTTATGAACCAAAATGGTCTCTATATTTGTCCAAGGCAATGCTGCAACATTCATCACCTTTTATTATGACTAGCCATCTTTCAAAGTATATGAACATTTCCTCACCCATTTGCAATCCTTCTATCTCTGAGATGGATATGGCTGACATTCTCAGCAGTCACAACATCTTGCAAATGACTTCTTAGCCTGGAGAGTCCTACCAGAATGATGCTCACTTTGCTGCCTGCCTGGTTTCTCTCTCAATTAGCCATTGAAGCATTTACAAGAACACTTTTATTAAATTTGTTCCAACATGTGTTCAATTAGATGAAATCTTCTTAAATATTGCACTAGATGTGAATTGGGAAAATGCTAAATTGCTTCTGTATTTGTTAACTGTATTCTCAGCAGTAGATGATGCCATATTATATCATCAGATTCAAGCAATAAAGTAGAAAAATAATGTTCTTTTGGTTTGGTTATGTTTATATATTAAGTTTTCTATTCTAGATATATCAGAATCTATTAAAAAATTGAATATAATGTGACAGCCCTGAGTGAAACGTCACACTTTATTTTCTGTTTATTAATTATAGTTAAGAATATATGCTCTCTAATAAATGGCCTGATCTGGCTGTATTTTTTAATGAGATACATTTCGACTTTTGTTGTTGTTTTTGTTGAGGCAGAGTCTTACTTTGTTGTCCTTAGCGTGATGTGTTGTCACAGCTCACAGCAACCTCAAACTCCTGGGCTCAAGTGATTCTCTTGCCTCAGCCTCCTGAGTAGCTGGGACTATAGGCACCCACCACAATGCCCGGCTATTTTTTGTGAGACTGGGTCTCACTTTTGCTCAAGCTGGTCTCGAACCCATGAGCTCAGGCAATCCACCTGCCTTGGCTTCCCAGAGTGCTAGGATTACAAGTGTGAGCCACTGCGCCTTGCCTTACATTTCAACATTATTTCTTGTCACCCCAATATCCAATATTTACTTACATAGTTTTTTCTTCTGAGGATCTTACACCTTAATCTATGAACTGAAGCTATGGCTACCTATTTGTGGATTCTATTTAATTATGTGCTAATTTTCTGTATGTATTTTTCCAGGAAGAGTATCAGATGGGTTTATTGGATTCTTTAAAGGTTATTGATAGTAACAGAAATAATTTCTCTTCTGAATATTTGGAGGTTGATATTTAAGTCTTATTCTGGAACTTTTTGTAAACTTGTTAAAGTCAGATATTATTTTATTCTGTGTATTTAAAAACTCCTTATTTACAACCACATCTATCTATCTTTATCCTTTTTGCTTTTACATTCATATTCAGAGATATTGTGGGTTCAGTTTTAGACCACTACAGTAGAGTGAATTTGAAAGGAGTCATACAAAATTTTTGCTTTCCTAGTGCATACACTGTCACATTTACATGATACTATAGTCCATTAAGTGTGATATAGCATTGTATTTTTAAAAACTACATAATAAATAAGTACTTAGTTCCTAAAAAAATGCCAGCTATCCTCTGAGCATTCAGTGAGTCATGATTTTTTTTGAGCTAATTAGAGAAATTGTAGAGGAATGATATTGTTATCTAATCTCTTGAAATACATCTTTTCTAGTTAATAGCTAAATTTCATTTCACCTTGATTACATTTTTCTATTACTATTTCTAAAAGAATTTTAATTTCACCTACATATATTAGCCTCATACCCTCACAATGGATAATCTCAAATTAATTTATCATATAACCCATGTTCAAATTTACTTTAATTTATAAAATATGATTATACTTTTGCCTTACTAGTTTAAAAAGATACAATATAACATCAATGGGAAGAGATTTTATACATTCTGCAAATATACTCACAATATTTTTCAAAAGTCATGTGCATATATCACGCCCAATGTCAATCACTCATATCCCTAATGCATCGAAGATTAAGCAACAATCCTAGTGCCATATGGAAGTTTGTTCTCTGTGGATCCAATGTGAAAAGAGTTCTGTTTTATTTCATTTTTTTCCCTGAACTTTAAAATCATAAAGGAATACCTAATGAACTGGAGTAATATTAAAAAGCAAATAAATAATATTAAAGCACACACTGTACTTCATAAAAAGAGGTGGATTTGGTTAGTTTGTCTCCTGAAAATGTTATTTATTTTATAAATTCAGGATAGACTAATATTGGTCATACTAATTGAAAGAGGATAAGTATGATCTTCTCTCCTTTGGAAGAGAATAAGTATGATCAATTCTACATGAAAGGACAATAGACTTGCCATATGGGTTAGTGGAATATGAAAGGAAATGATGACTGTCACCTCTGAGCACACAAGCTTTAAGAGCTGATATTTTTTTTCCTTTCAATTTGTGCCCCAGATTAAAGAATATGTGGATTAGAGCCATGACCAACTCATAATAGATATGTAGCTTGATTGAATCTTTATTGTTTTAAGTTACTAAAATTTTCATTTTATGTTTATTACAACACAACCTAAGCTACTGTGATTTATAGTCATATTTATTATTCTATCCTATCAACTTTTCCCTCATGGATCCAATATTCTCATGTTCTCCACTTAAGTAATTTATTCTTGAACACTAACGTGATATATGCCTAGTGTTAAATGCCATAACAAGAAGCTTCCATAGTTAATGCTGAAGGAACTGGGTTAGTGGTGGTAGTGATCTAAGTCCTCATTGTAGCATACAAATATTCACTGAGCAATTTCCCTCCCACAAATCATAACTGTTGGTCATTAACTGAATGCTCTGGGTACTATGGACATTTTAAAAATATTGATTCTTCCCAACCATGAACATGGCATGGTCTTCCATTTGTCAACATCTTCTGCTATTTCTTTTCTCAGGGTTTCATGGTTCTCTTTATAGAGATCATTCACATCCTTTGTTAAATATAGTCTCAGATATTTCATCTGCTTTGACATGACTATAAAAGGAATAGAGTCTTTCATTATATTCTTGGCTTGACTACCTGTTGGTATATATAAAGGCTACTGATTTGAAGGTATTGATTTTGTATACTGAGACACTGCTATATTCCTTGATCACTTCTAAGAGCTTTGTAGTTGACTCCATGGGGTTCTCCAGGTATAAGATCATGTCATCCACAAAGAGCTAGATTTTGACCATCTCTGTCCCCATTTGAATACCCTTGATCTCCTTCTCTTGCCTGATTGGGATGGCTAGGGCTTCTGGTACTATGGTGAAAGCAGTGGTGCCAATGGATGTTTTTGTCTAGTTACAGATCTGAGTGAAAAGGACTTTCAGGTTTACTCCATTTAATATTGGTTATTGGTTTTCTGTAGATGGCTTCTTTAAGTTTAAGAAATGTCCCATCTAAGCTTATTTTCTAAGTGTTCTCCTTATGAAAGAATCCTGGATATTATCAAAGTTTTTTCTGTATTGAGAGAATAATATGGTGTTTGTTTTAAATTTTATTGATGTGGTGTATTATATTTATAGATTTATGTATATTTAACCAACCTTGGAAGCCAGGGATGATATCAACTTGATCATGATGTAGATTTTTTTTGATGTATCACTGAATTCTGTTTGCTAGAATCTTATTAAATGTTTTTGCATTGACATCAATAAATTATATTATTGTGTAGTTTTCTTTCTTTGTTGAGTCTTTTTCTGGTTTGGGGATCAGGGAGATATTCACTTTATAGAGTGTGTTAGGGAGATTTCCTTCATTTTCTATGTTTTGGAATAGATTATGTAAGGTAGGTACTAGTTTCTCTTTGAAGGTTTGGTATAATTCTGTTGTGAAACCATCTGGTCTCAGGCTTTTCTTTTGGGGGAGATTTTTTATAGTTGATGCAATTTCAGTGCTTGATATAGGTGTATTCAAAATTTCTAATTCTTTATGGTTGAGTTTAGGAAGGTGGCATGCTTCCAGATAATGGTCAGTTTCCTCCATATTTTCATATTTCTGAGAATAGAGTTTTTTGTAGTAATCATTGAGAAGTTTTTGTATCTCTATAGTATCTGTTGTTATTTTCCCTTTATTATTTCTGATTGATCACTAGAGATTTTACTTTTATCTTTCTGCTTAGTCTAGCCATATCTGGAAGCATCACACTCCCAGACTTCAGTTTACCTTACAAATCTATGGTGATCAAAATAGCATGGTACTGGCACAAAAAATGTAGATATAGATTTATGGAATAGAATAGAGAATCTAGAGATTAACCTAGCCATATAACTCATTTGATCTTTGGTAAGACTAACAAAAACATGCATTTGAAGAAAGAATCCCTATTTAACAAATGGTGCTGGGAGACCTAATTAGAAGACTGTAGAAAAAATAAACTGGTTCCACATCTATCACTACTAACAAAAATTGATTCTCTTTGGATAAGACATTTAAATTTAAGACATGAAACTATAAAAATATTAGAAGAGAGTGCAGGTAATATGTTTGAAGATATTGGCCTGAGAAAATATTTTATGAAGAAAAGCTTCCTGGCTATTGTAGCAACAGCAAACATAAATAACTGGGTTTTGATCAAACTAAAAAGCTCCTACATAGCTAAGGGCACTACAACCAAAGCAAATGGACAGCCTTTGTAATGGGAGAAAATTTTTGCATGTCATGATTCTGAAAAAGATCTGATAACTAGAATCTACACAGAACTCAAATTAATCAATAAGAAAAGAGTAAACAAGTCCATTTCTTTGTGGTCAAAAGATTTGAACAAAAAATTCTTTGAAGATGACAGATGAATGGTCAATAAACACATGAAAAAATGCTTATTTTTCATTTGTAATCATCAGTGAAATACAAATCAAAACAATGTTGAGATATTACTTAACTCCAGAATGATTAGCCCACGTCACAAAGTCCCCCAAAACTGCAGATGTTGGTGTGGATGTGGAGAGAAGGGAACACGTCTACACTGCTTGTGGGATTGCAAATGAATATAACCTTTATGGAAAGAAGTATGAAGAATTACTTAACCCCAGAATGATTAGCCCACATCACAAAGTCCCCCAAACTGTAGATGTTGGTGTGGATGTGGAGAGAAGGGAACACCTCTATACTGCTTATGGGATTGCAAATGAATATAACCTTTATGGGAAGAAGTTTGGATAATCCTTGAAGAACTAAAAGTTGACCGTCCATTTGATCTTGCAATTCCATTACTAAGTATTTACCCAAAAAGACAAAAATCATTTCACCACCAAGACATTTGTACCAGAAAGTTTATTGCAGCCCAATTCATAATTGTGAAGTCATTAAAGCAACCCCAAACCCCAACAACCCATGAATGGATTAACAATTGTGGTACAGGTGGACCATGGAATACTATTCAGCCATAAATAGATGGTGACTTTATATCTTTTCTGTTTACCTGGATGAAATTTGAACACATTCTTTTAGTAAAGTATCTCAAAAATGGGGGAAAAAGTACTCTATGTACTCCATACTATTATTAAACCAATATATAAATAGTTATACACTCATATGAATGATAAAAACAGATATAGTCTTGCAAGGGGAAGGGGTGAGGAGAGAGGAGGTGGAATTAGGAGGGATATTGGTAGGAGGAGGGAGGAAATTTGGGGGGATCTCACCTAATGTGCACAATGCAAGGGTTTATTTCAAAATACCTAAGAGTAAATTGTAAATTATTTACCACAAAAAATAAGTAAGTGAAGTGATGGCTATATTAATCAATTTGATTTAAGCATTCCACATTTTATATCAAATCATCACATTGTATCCCATAAATGTATAAAGTTATGATCTTAATTAAAAATTGATAAAAAAAGAAAATAGAGTTTCCAAATTATTCTGAAATTTAATATTCCAAGTTGTCCTGAAAGTATATTGCAAGGAAGAGTACATTTTCTTCTTTTTGTGTGTGTTTTGTTCCTTCTATCATCATGTCTAGTATTCAAGAAGAATATGACCTAAAGAACTGATTATAGGTGATCAGGTTTTCATATGAAATCTCTGATTTTCAAAGACTATCATTAAGCCTTCTTTTTATAATCACAATTTACAGTTTTTTTATATGAAAATCTAGCATTTATTTTGTCATTTGAACTTTTAAATTCTGACCTAGAATAGTATTAATAGATGTTTTAATACTTATGGTTATACCCTTAGTAAAGGTTTTATGTGCAGTCTAATCTCATTCAGCTTCATTATAAATTCCAATAACAACTGTAATTAATACAGAGAAATAAAAATATCACTTATACTACATTGGAAAGTTACTGTTATATGTAGATTAATAAGGGATTAAATCAAAGGCAATTAGAATCTAAAATCTTCCATGGAGTTATTTTCATAAATCTAGCTAAGAACATATATTTTTAAATTAGAGTATGACAGGCCTGATACACTGTTGGAATATGAAGTCCATTGGGTTGAGATTTCATTGACTTTCATCTCTGCAGGATCCCACAAAAGAATGTATGACATATAAATGCTCAATAAACAGTTATTGAAACAATGAATAAAAAGGGTCTTTACTTTGAAAAGTTATTGTTGGGAGAGGGGCAAGATGACCTACAGGTACCAGCCTCCGACCGAAGCTCCCATCCAGAGGGAAGGATAAAGTCTAGAAAACACCCAACAAAGTCAAAGACTGGGAGCCCAGTAGAGAGAGAAGAGTGATACAGGCACAACACCTTTGCTGAGGCAAGCAGTGACTCCTAGAAAGCAATGTACAGGTACATAATACACTCCAAAGGAAAAGTGTCTGTCCCTTCCCCCACGAAAGTTATGCTTTTCCTTTGTTTTCTCTTCAACCGCTCCTCTGAGTCTCCTACAGATGACCAATGAACTGATGGCCTATTATCTCACACCACAAGTGACAGCTACTGACAGTGGGGTCTATTCCCCTGGAGGGACCCTGCTGAGACCCAGAATACCCTCTCCCAGGAAGAAAAGTGGAACTGGCGTTCACACTACCAGTTTGAATTTCCAGTCCACCCTTCCCCCCTTGCCTGGAGAGACAGTGAGAGGAGACCTAGGAGCAACGTCCCTCCACCCCTGTGGGACCAAGCCCTGGTCCCGGTCCTGCACCAGGAGAACTGCTTGAGCCACGTGTGTTCAATGTGGACTCATCCCATCCCACCAGCCAATGCATCCCACACCTGGCTGCCTGCCCGGATGCTGTGCCCGCTTCCCGGTGGCTTGCCGCCAGCGTGCGCCCAGCACTGAGTCCCACCAATCAGCGCGTCCCATACCTGGCTGTCCACCCAACTGCTGTCCCTGGTCCCTGGGGGCTCACTGCTGTCAACTTCCCAGGACTGAATCCTGCCAGACAGCATGTCCTGCACCCGGCTGCCTGCCTAGTTGATGTCCCCACTCCCCCAGGGGCTTGCTGGAGGGTCCCTGGTGCTGCTCACCAAGGACTGATCCACCCACCCAGCACATCCCCCATGCAGCTGCCCATTGGTTGCTAGCCCCACTCTTTGGGGGCTCCCTGGCCACTTGCACAGAGGACTGATCCATCCAGCTAGCACATCCCCTGTGTGGCTGCCTGCCTGTTTCTGTCCCCACTCCTTGGGGGTTCCCCAGTGGCACACACCAAAGACTGATCCAGCCAGCCAGCACATCCCCTATGTGGCTGCCTACAGGTTGCTCCCCTGCCCCCCGGGGGCTCCGGCATTCCAGGCCTGGTCAGAGAACTGGGAGAGGATGGCCAGTTGAGAAGGAACCACACTGGAGTGCTGATACCCCAAGGCGAAGAGCAACAGCTGCAGCAGTGGGAACAATAAGCCTAACACTCCTGAGGCTTTTCTGGGTAGACATGCCCTATTTCTCTAGACAACCAGAAGAAGCCACTGGCAGAACACTTTTAGGGACTGTCTTTGAAAGGTGAAAATTCAGCATGGGGCGGAATCAGCAGAAAAACTCTGGTAACCAGAACAATCAGAGAGATCAACCCCCCCCCCCAAGGAAGGATGGGGTAGATGCAATTGAAGATTCCTTCCATAAACAGATGGCTGAGATGTCAGAAATTGAGTTCAGAATCTGGATAGCAAATAAGATCAACAGAATGGAGGAAAGGAGGGAACTAGAATTTCAAATTATTCAAAAGCTGTCTCAAGAATTCAATGATTTCAAAGATAAAATGACCAAAGACTACGACACACTGAAGTAAAAGGTTGCAGCCCTCAGAGATCTGAAAAGTACAGTTGAATCCCTCAATCAGAGAATGGAGCAGGCAGAGGAGAGAATCTCTGAAACTGAAGACAAAGATTTTGAATGTGCCCAAGCACACAAAAATGAAGTCAAATGGAGAGCAAAAACAGATCACTCACTAAGAGAGCTCTGGGATAATTTGAAGAAAGCTAATATTTGCCTTATAGGAATCCCTGAAGTGAAAAAGTTGCTTCACAAAACACAGAGGCTCTTCTTCATGAAATTATGAAAGAGAACTTTCCAGACATGCCAAGAGATTCTGAAATTCAGATAGCAGACAGTTTCAGAACCCCAGAGTGACTCAACCTGAACAAGACATCCCCCAGGCATATCATAATCAACTTTACTAAAGTTAACGTGAAAGAGAAAATTCTGAAAGCAGCTAGATGTAAGAAAACTTTAACCTACAAGGGAAAGAATATTAGAATGACTGCAGATCTCTCTGCTGTAACCTTTCAGGCTAGAAGAGGGTGGTCATCGAACTTTAATCTCCTAAAACAAAATAACTTTCAACTCAGAATCCTGTATCCAGCTAAACCGAGTTTCATTTATGATGGAGAAATTAAATACTTTAATGACATTCACATGTTGAAGAAATTTGCCATAACTAAACCAGTCCTCCAAGATATTCTCAGACCTATGTTCTATAACTATCAGCACAATCCTCCACCACATAAATAAACCCACCCAGAAAATTTTGATCAAATTCCAATCTCCACAGTGGCAAAAGGATTAAAGATGTCTACTGGACTTTTAAAAAAACTCGATACCCAAAATTATACCAGGCTTATCAATATCCTCAATCAATGTGAATGGCTTAAATTGCCCTCTAAAGAGGCACAGGATGGCTGACTGGATACAAAAATTCAGGCCAGATATCTGCTGTATACAAGAATCTCACCTTAGTTTGAAAGACAGGCATAGATTCAGGGTGAAGGGATGGTCATCTATATGCCAGGCTAATGGAAAGAAGAAAAAAGCAGATGTTGCAATTTTATTTTCGGATACAATAGGCTTTAAACCAATAAAAGTGAGCAAGAATAAGGATGGTTACTTTATATTTGCTAAGGGTAATACTCAATACAATGAGATTTCAATTACCACCTTAATTTATAAGAGACACTCTAACAGACATGAGCAACCTGATTACTCCTAGCTCCATCATAGTCGGAGATTTTAGTACTCCTTTGGCAGTGTTGGATAGATCCTCCAACAAGAAGCTTAGCAAAGAAATTTTGTATTTAAACTTAACCATTCATCATTTGGATTTAACAGATATCTATAGAACACTTCACCCTGATAAAACTGAATACACATTTTTCTCATCAACCCACGGAACATACTCCAAAATAGACCACATTCTAGGTCACAAGTCTAACCTCAGCAAATTTAAAAGAATAGAAATTATTCCTTGCATCTTGTCTGACCGCCATGGAATAAAAGTTGAACTCAGTAACAATAGGAATTTGCAGACCCAAACAAAAAACATGGAAGCTAAATAATCTTATGCTCAATGATAGATGGGTCAGAGATGAGATAAAGAAGGAAATTACCAAATTTTTGGAACAGAAAGTTTAATGAAGAGATGAGTTACCAGAACCTCTGGGATATTGCAAAGGCAGTCCAAAGAGGGAAATTTGTCACACTGCAAGCCTTCCTCAAGAAAACGGAAAGAGAGGAAGTTAACAAATTAATGGGACATCTCAAGCCACTGAAAAAGAAAGAACACTCCAATCTGATACCCAGCAGAAGAAAAGAAATAATCAAAATTAGAGCGCAATTAAATGAAATTGAAAACAAAAGGATTATACAACAGATTAACAAATCAAAAAGTTGGTTTTTTGAAAAGATCAATAAAATTGATAAACCCTTGGCCAACCTAACCAAGAAAAAAAGAGTTAAATCTCTAATCTCATAAAACAGAAATGGTGAAGACAAAATTACAACAGACCCCTCAGAAATTCAAGAAATGCTTCATGAATACTACAAGAAATTTTATTCTCAGAAATATGAAAATCTGAAGGCAATTGACCAATACTTGGAAGCATACCACCTTCCAAGACTTAGTTAGAACCAAGTGGAAATGTTGAACAGGCCTATATCAAGCATCAACTACAAAATCTCCCTAAAAAGAAAAGCCCAGGACCAGATGGCTTCATTTTCCTTCATTTTCTATGTTTTGGAATTGATCATGTAATGTAGGTACTAGTTTGAAATAAATTATATAATGTAGGTACTAGTTTTTCTAGTTTCTCTGGCTTCATGTCAGAATTCTAGCAAACTTTTAAAGAGGAACTAATATCTATACTACTTAACCTTTTACAAAATATAGAAAAAGATGGAATAGTACCCAACACATACTATGAAGCAAACATACCTTGATCCCCAAACCAGGAAAAGACCCAACAAGAAAAGAAAATTATAGATTAATATCAATTGATGCGAAAATATTTGACAAGATCCTAACAAACAGAAACCAGCAACACATCAAACAAATTATACACCATAACCAAGTGAGTTTTATCCCAGGATCTCAAGGCTGGTTCAACATACGTAAATCTATAAATGTAATTCACCACATAAACAAATTAAAAAACAAAGACCATATGATTCTCTCAATTGATGCAGAAAAAGCTTTTGATAACATCCAGCATCCCTTTATGATCA
>NW_003852594.1:1264960-1302895 GCF_000181295.1 Otolemur garnettii | reverse complement strand
TGAAAGATCTCTATAAAGAGAACTATGAAACTCTAAGAAAAGAAATAGCTGAAAATGTTAACAAATGGAAAAACATACCATGCTCATGGCTGGGAAAAATTAACATTGTTAAAATGTCTATACTACCTAAAGCAATATATAATTTTAATGCAATCCCTATTACAGTTCCATTGTCATACTTTAAAGATCTTGAAAAAAATAATACTTTGGTTTATACGGAATGAGACAAAACCTTGAATAGCCCAGACATTACTCAGAAACAAAAACAAAACAAGAGGAATCACACTACCAGACAACAGACTATACTATAAATCCATACTGATCAAGACAGCATGGTATTGGCACGAAAACAGAGAGGTAGATGTATGAAACAGAATAGAGAACCCAAGAGATGAACCCAGCTACTTACCACAATATGATTTTTGACAAGCCAATCAAAAACATTGAGTGGGGAAAAGATTAACAAATGGTGCTGGTCAAACTGCCTGGTGACCTGCAGAAGACTGCAACTGGACCCACACCTATCACCACTAACTAAGATAGACTCTCACCGGATTAAAGATTTAAATTTAAGATATGAAACCATAAAAATACTAGAAGAAAGTGTAGGGAAAACTCTTGAAGAAATTGGCTTGGGTGAATATTTTATGAGAAGGACCCACCAGGTAATTGAAGCAACTTCAAAAATACACTACTGGGACCTCCTCAAATTAAAAAGTTTCTGCACAGCCAAGGACACAATAAGGAAAGCAAGTAAGCATCCCTCAGAATGGGAAAAGATATTTTCTGGTTATATATCTGACAAAGGTTTAATAACCACAGACAACTCAAATGTATTAGCAAGAAGAGAACAAGTCATCCCCTCTTAGGGTGGGCAAGGGACTTGAAGAGAAATTTCTCTGAAGAAGACAGATGCACAGCCTACAGATATATGAAAAAATGCTTACCATCCTTAATCATCAGAGAAATGCAAATCAAAACCACTTTGAGATATCATCTAACACCAGTAAAATTAGCCCACATCACAAAATTCCAAAATCACAGATGCAGGCATGGTTGTGGAAAAAAGGGAACACTTCTACACTGCTGGTGGGATGGCAAACTAATACATCCCTTTTGGAAAGTCATCTGGAGAACACTTAGAGAACTAAAAATAGATCTGCCATTTGATCCTATAATTCCTCTATTAGGTATATATTGAGAAGAACAAAAATCATGCTACAATACAGATATTTGTACCAGAATGTTCATTGCAACCCAATTCATAATTGCTAGGTCATGGAAGAAGTTGAAGTGCCCATCAACCCATGAATAGATCAATAAATTGTGGTATGTGTACACCATGGAATACTATGCAGCCATAAAGAAAGATGGAGACTTTACCTCCTTCATGTTTACATGGATGGAGCTGAAACATATTCTTCTTAGCAAAGTATCTCAAGAATGGAAGAAAAAGTATCCCATGTACTCAACCCCATTATGAAACTAATTGTTAACTATCATAGGAAAGCTATAACCCAATTTTAGCCAAAGAATATGGGGAAAGGGGAGAGGAAGGGGACAGGATGGGGAGGATGGGTGGAGGAAGAGTGATTTCTGGGATCATGCCTAGGATTTATCCTATAAGGGTACATGTGAATCTTTCTAAATGTGGACTATAAATGTTTTAACATTCTCGTAACAACTATGAGAATGACATGAAGGCTATGTTGACCAATTAGATGAAAGTATTTCAAATTGTATATAGAAATAACACACTGTACCCCATGAAAGTATCAATGTACACGACTATGATTTAATAAAAGAAAACATAAAAAGTTATTATTAAATGTAGCAAAAAAGCATCCCTCTACAAAGAAGGAATACCATGTCTTTACAACACTTAGATAAATGAAAATTAAAAAGCAAAAGTGAGGTTGGGCAGAGTGTTCATACCTGTAATCCTAGCACTCTGGGTGGCTGAAGCAGGAGGATTACTTGAGGTCAGGAGTTCTGAGACCAGCCTGAGCAAAAGTGAGACCCTTTCTCTATTAAAAATAGAAAAAGGTAGCCAGAGTTGTGGTCTCCACCTGTGGAGGCTGAGGCAAGAGGACAGCTTGAGCCCAAGAGTTTGAGATTGCTGTGAGCTGTTATGATGTCATTGTACTCTAGCCTATCTCTATGAAAAGAGAAGATAATGTTAAATAAATAAATATGAGGAAAATAATTTATTTCAAGAAGTAGTTAAGGTCCATGCGCAATTGAGACTTGGTGCTAGTAGAATGATGAGGTTGAAAAGATAACCTCTAAATGCCCTTTATAAGTGAATGTCATGAGTGGGGTCTTATAGCAAGAACCTGGATGGGGAGTTATAGGCAGAAGGCCTATAACTAAGCCTTTAAACAGTTCCATTTTGTGAGAGCAAGCTTGAAATCTCTTGTGAGTTAGAATGTAGAAAGACCTGAATAGAACTCCCTATAACTCCCTATGTGTCTCAGGACATTATCATGTAGAAATGATTTAGGACTGAGCCTCGGTGGGGCTGGAAGCAAGCAGGTACCAGTATATCTTGGGAATTTCCAGACTACTCCCTAAGCTGAATGCCTGCCTCCAGATGGTCTGTTGAAGGTCAAGCATTCAATCAGGTTATTCTCTGAGAACCTTGTTTTATGGTCTTGTTTTCATTATAGGGCTTAAGAATAGTTATAGATAAAGTTACTGGGATGGTTTTCAGCTAATCAACAGATTTCTTGGTGCTGGGCTATGCTGGGCATGTGTCAGGAGGTTTGAGTCATTTGTTTACTAATTAAATGTGTGTACTTTCAGGGTGGTCTATATAAGATTTGGTAGAATAAAGAACTTCGCTGGATTCCAGAGTGAGTTTCTGGTCTCCTTATCCTCCCACCATTTCACTGCAGGTCTTATCTCTGCTGCACCGCATCACATGCCCCCCCCCCCCCCCCCCCCCCCCCCCCCCCCCGCCAAACACACAACAGGGAGTTATACCAGGGTATTCAGCACTGGAAAAACTCAGAGTGAAATGTAAGCCAAAACAAGGATATTGCAAAATGGTGGTGAGGACATTAAAAATTATGAAGATTGGAAGGCAGAATCAGAATCAAGCTGGGAGTCAGGGCAAAACTTCAGGATTAAAACAAAGATAGTGCAGTGTTTAGAGCAGTCCAGGAAGCCCTGAAGAAAGTTTAGGTTTTTGTGTTTTATAAAGGTCACTCTGACATCTGTGCACAGCATACAATTAAGAGTAATAATAAACTTGGAAAATAGAATTTAGACTTTACTGGAATAATTAGATTAAACCTTTTAAATTATTGAAACACTATTCACATCTGGATACATATATAAAACTTAATCAATAAAAAGAATAAGAATTTCTACTATGGAAATCGAATCAACAGGCTTGTTAATGTAAGCAGTTTCATTGTACATTTAAAATCCGTAATGCATACATACTTTTATTCTATCTTTGTCTTACCCTAATTCCAACTCTGACTTACAAATTGCTTTCGAGTTGTATGCAAAATTAATACTATGAAAGACAGTCTGAGAATTTGTTCCACAAATATTCAAGCCTTTATAATATACATATATCTCCAATTCAGGCTTATATAACTGAAGTGTCAAGGACTCCAAACCATCCATGGAGAGACAGTCTCATTTCGAAAATTACTGAGTTTTCTCTTATATTAACACAAAAATGGCATTCTTTTGCTTTTATCTACTGCTTCTCAGTTCTTGGTCTAGTATTCAAAAAATACTACTTTACAAATGAATCTTCAAAGAAGTAAAGTACTTATTTTTATGTATTGCCTAGTGTTTATAAGCCCCTAGGTGACCTGTATATTTAAATATGTCAGGAATAATTCTCAGTCACAATGCATAATAGTAACAGAGGGAATAAGAAGTTGGGTGACAAAAAGTGTTTATTTCTGACCTTTATGACTGGCAAGCAGTACAATTTTCTTCAAGAGTTTTACAGTGGAGAAACAAGTGTTCATTCTGATCTCAACAAATCTTAACTAAAAGTCTATTACATTAACTTGTTCTTTAACTCTATAAAGAACTGTGAAATATGAACATGTCCCACTTAGACAATAAATTGGTGTAAGCTAGTATCCCTTGGCTATGTTATGTAAAAAATAGAAATACAGCATCTGACTTTCAAAGGAAATATTTTACTCTATTTTTTTGTTTCTCAATAAAACAATAACAAAAATTTCAGTCCTATTCAAGACAATGGCTCATTTTTTCTATGTCTCAACTAATCTGAATACAAAATAAAACTATGAAAGCATTTTAAGTAAACTTGATATATAAAGTAAATGAAATATTAATACATATGTCATCATTTGAGCTCTTATTTTTATCTTTAATTTCAACATCAAAACCTTCTTGTAGACTATAAAAATAAGAATGGATCTCATGTTCAAAGCTAAAAATGCGAATCGATACCATACCTTTTCTATAAAATCAATATGTATATTTGTTAGAGATGTTGTTAAAGTCACAGGAGTCCTTGTGTGAAAGCTGAGTTAAATAAGGTCACAGCTTACTCATTCTAATTGCATATGTCAGAAAAAGCAATAATTGCCCACTCTGAGAAATTTCTTTCAAAGTTCACATTTACAAAACTTAATTCACTTTTCAATAGCGTTCTACAGTAAATTGAAACTATCTCATTTTAAAATACAATTTTCACAGGTTTGCTTCATTTCTCCAAAAAGATCTTTCAATACATTATTCCATTCAGTAATAAAGGAGATAGTAGGGTAATAAAACAATTGAAATTTAATGAAAACCTATGAGCAAGTTCTCTAATGCCACAGAATAGTTTCTGCTTTCAACAATATAATTTATAGTATTATAATCTTATGATTTAATGATTAACATGAGTTAATAACAAATTTAATAAACACGAAATAAAGATGTGCCATTTTAAACTTTCAATGGAATTGTATGGATTAATAATGAAGTGAAAAAATATTCACTTTACTATTGGATATGAAATTGTAAATGCACGTACATTATTTTAGGACACATTTTGAGCTGAACATTTAAGATTGTGAAAGCTGTGAAATGACTTGTATTGATCTAAGCAGAAATGAAATAATGATAGACTTAATACCAAATTTGAGGACCAAAGACAGAATATGGTGCATTTTTTTCTTAGTATTGTCTTGTGTTATCTCAAGAGAAAAACTCTTCAAAGATTCATTCATTTTTCTTAGACCCTGCAATTTGTGTGAATAAAAAAAATGAAAAATTTATGTTATTAAAGAAAAAGACTATTTGGTTACACAAGAAGGCACAATGATGTAAATAATATACTCTTAATTATTTATAAGAGTATATTATAAATAACTGGCCCACACTATGGTTGAATTCTACACCCTGTTAAATCATGACTAACATAGACTCTAGGTGAGTTCATCTACTTGGATAGTTTCTGTCTTTGGTTGGAGCATATAGATACTTGCTTTTATGAGAACTATTAGTATGTTAGTGCTTAAGTCCACCTGTTACTGTCTTCTGTTTGTTATAGTTCCCATTTCTCTCTTCTTGCTTTCCTGTGGGTTACTTAGAAATTCTCCACAGATATTATATTGATTTGGTAGATTTTTTTGAGTGTATTTCTTTGTGTAGTTTGACTCAATATGTACAAAAAAAGCAAAAGGTGTAAACAAAACACATGTATTCCCTAATATTCTGAAAAAAAGGAAAAAATAAATGGGGACAAAGAAAAAAAAACTTAGATATAATAAGATGTTATAGTTTTAATCACAACATATATAAAAATCATGATGAGAAGGAATAGTCTATACCAATATCCCTGCTTTTTTCCATCATTATTATTCTTTTATAATGCTACAACATCTTGTCCTTTGCCATTACATATTTTCTTTCTTTTTTTTTTTTAGACAGAGTCACACTATGTTGCCCTCAGTGGCGTGCCATAGCATCACAGCTTACAGTAACCTCCAACTCTTGGGTTTAAGCGATTCTCTTGCCTGAGCCTCCCAAGTAGCTGGGACTATAGGTGTCTGCTGCAATGTCTGCTTATTTTTTTGTTGTACTTGTCGCTGTTGTTTGGCAGGCCCGGGCCAGGCTTCAATCTGCCAGCTCTGTTGTATGTGGCTGGGCTCCAAGCCTATCATTTCATATTTTTTGAAGAATTCGCTTTTGTTAGTTTTAAGAATTGTTCTACTACATACTTATTATATTTTTATTTTCTTTTTCCGGAGAGTGTCTTTATTTCTTCTCTATTTTTGTTTGATAGTTCTCCTGGATGTAGAATTTACAGTTAATAGATTCTTGCAGTGCTTGAAAAATACTGTGTGAATTCTTTCCTGTCTCCATGGTTTCAGATAAGAAATTATTGTCCTTTTATTTGGTGTTCCCCTATAGGCAACAACTCATTCTCTCTCCTTAGCTGCTTTTAAGACCATCTCCTTTTCAGAAGTTTAATTATGGTATGTCTTGGGCACTAATTTCTTTGGGTTTATCATGTTTGAAATCACTTAGCTCTTAGAATCTGGAGATTTATGTCTTTTGTCATATCAGGGAGGTTTTCAGCCATTATTTATCTGAGTATTCTTTAGTTCTTATTCTCTTTTTCCTCTTCTCACGTACTCAGATTCATAAGAATAATAATAACCTTTAGTTATTACATAGGTTCTTGATCCTCTGTTCATTTTTTCCCAGTCTATTTCATCTCTGTTGTGCAGATTCAGTAAATCTCATGGATCCATTCTCAAGCTCACTCACTCTATTCTCTCTTACCTCCATTTTGCTATTAAACTCACCCTGCCCAGGTTTGTTTTTATTTCTATCATCATAATTTTCAATTCTATAATTTCCATTTGCTTCTTTTATATGCCTTTTACTCCTTAGGTAAGATTGTCTATATATTTTCATTTGTTTAAAGACAATTTGACATTGATTGTTAAAATATTTCTATGAAGCCTTCTTTAAATTCCTTGGCAGATAATATTAACATATGATTTGCTTTAGTGTATCAGTTCATTGTTTTCTCATGACAGTTGTGGTTTTCATGGTTCTTGGCATGATGTGTAATTTTCTATGTATATTCAATATTTTTCTATTATAATGGAAAACTCTAGTCTCAGCTGAAATCTTTTCTTTTATGAAACAGCCACCTGTTTCAGTTTCGCAGGCAGGTTATAGCCTACTTTTGTATGCTGTGATTCCAAAGGCAGTTTAATTTTCATTCTTTAAGCAGGCATTTTGATCTCCTTGCTTTATCCGATGCTGCTAGGGCTTCCACTAATTTCTTCTGGTGTTGCCTACAGGACTAGAAAGGGTTCCCACAGAACGGTTATTAGATGTCTCCTGGTGTGGAGGGTAATCTCAGGCCTCGAGTCCAACAAGACTTCTAGGATTGGCTACTTGTCTTGGTGGGTCCATCTTGCTGGTTCTGTCCAACCATTCCACTGTTTCTTCCCATGAGAGCAAATTCTCAGGCCTGCAGGGACAAAGAGGCTTGCTGGGTTGAACCAGCTGCTGTGGCACAGTAACTCCTGCCTGTTGCATTCACTTGCCTCTGTGTCTCTTGGCAATACAGAAATCTTTAAGCCTGGCAAGGAAAAGCATACTTCCCCTGGCCACTTATTTTAGGCAGGTCTCTATTAATCCTCTTTCCAGGTTGTGCTAGCATATTTAATGTTGTAGAGGGACTCCTGTTTCATCCAGGGGAGGAATGAGCCCATCAGGACTTGCATTTGTTTTTATGTTCTGGGTCAGGAAACAGTATTTATATGTAGCCTTCTTCTGTTGGGTGTGAGTATATGTGACAATTTGATGCTTTATTGTCTTCCAGACATGGGGTTCAAAATTAGTTCTTCTAATTTTTACCATCTTTCAAGTTTTCCTTTGAGAGGAATTCTGATATTTCCAAGCTTTATAGCTGTGATTATAAATTAGGTGTGGTGAGGAGCAGGAAGAAACACATTATACCACCTTTTTCAGACTAGGAGTCCTTCATTAATATTCAATAAAAGAAATTTTTTTAACAACAAAGAAAGGTTTGCTTGCCTTTAAGAAGGTAGTCTTATCCATTACCCTAAAAACACTAGGTTAGTTTCTTCCTGGTGGCCTTTTATGTAAAATAAAATACATCCATCAGTTTTATACAACAAATTATTCTGTAAAAAAAGGTTTACAAAGCATTTCCTCATGTCATCCTTATAAAGAACAAAAAAAGTGGGTGAATATTTAATTCCAAGTTACCTGCTATCCAAAAATAATGCAGAAAACTTTAGTTTGAAAGTTTAGGAAATATTTAAAATTTTTTCTGTCCCAATTTTCTACTGTGTAAGGCTTCAGATTTTCCAGGTCTATTTTTGAAGCTTGCCCAACGACATGGTTAGCTATTGTCAATGCCTAATAATAGTAGATCCATCTGTCTTTCCTCATCTCAGTGACAAAGAAAAACTGAACTGCAACTGACTATGCATCAAAATAAATTTTTCCATTGAGATTCAAAATCCATGATAACAGGGAGAAAAACAAACAAAAAAGAAAAGAAAAAGAAAAAAAGAAAATCACCCCTTGGACAAAGGAAAGACTGAGAAATTGGAGACATTTGAGCCAGATAACACAAGACAGAAAATTAAAGGACATCTGTGTCTGTGTCAAAAAGTAATACTGTTGTACCAAAGCTATGGTTTTGCTTATGTCGTTTGTTATTTGTGTATTATACTTACTCAGGCTTCAAATAAAAAAAGCACAATTGCTAATCCTAAATAAAGGTTAGATGAGTACGATGTTTGAAAATGGGTCAGAAAATGTAGAATGGTGACAGGTCTGAGATCTTGAAATTTATAGTTTAGTTTATGCATTTAGCTTTGGCTGCTATCACCTAAAATGCGTAGTTCCTTTTCTATCACATATAAGTGAGGGAATGATATGTAACCAGACTTCAATGAATCACAGTGAATCATCACCTGAATATCCCTGTGAGATACAGATACAGGTAAGTTTTCTCAAACATAATCTTTAGAAAATTTTGGCAAATGTAAAGGAGAATACAGAAAGAGGGTATTTATACCTAGAAACCTAGGGAGTAACGTAAATATCCATCTGCCTGAATTTTTTTTATAGAATGCTTCTGCCAATGGAATAGTCAAGGTAACCTTGGACTTTATTCTAGTTCAGTAGTTTCTGGCTCTTCAGCAAAATAGAAGATAAGGCAGCAATCAAAATTAAAAATGCTGAGCCAACCATCTTATGAGGCTTACACTGAAATTTCCCTGGAGAAAGACCACCTGTCCAAGTCTGACCGAGACTGAAAGCTTGTGATATCCTTGCCTTTCTTGTTCATCAATTGCATTTGACATTTTCCTCAAAGCCATGGCAAGATGCTGTCCTTGCTAAGGTGTCATCCACACACAGCTAACAGACAATATTAGTATGAATTTATTTTTTGAAATAGTTCCCTGTACACATGCCAGTATATGCATATCCAGTATTAATGTTGCAGTTGTAATATTTCTTGATATTCTGAATGTGTGATGTGAAATGACTTCCTTGAAACCAATATTTCTATAATGCTCTCAAGTTCCTCTCGTATCCTCAGGGATGTGAGCCATGAGGATTAGAAGCCAGTACACTGATGCTGTAGCCTGCTGGCCAGCAGCCTGAGATGCACACTGCCAGCCAGCTTACTCCAGGCCAGCTGGCAGAATGAGATGTGGGGACAGATGCATC
Source organism: Otolemur garnettii (assembly GCF_000181295.1). NCBI lineage: Eukaryota > Metazoa > Chordata > Mammalia > Primates > Galagidae > Otolemur > Otolemur garnettii. Next base: position 1,293,172 of record NW_003852594.1, on the reverse strand, counting down.
TTATAAATGGACATCTGTGGAAAGACTGTACTCTAGGCCTTCCAAGTCTGGCCTAGAATCAAAGAAACCATTCTTCTTCCTTGATCATAGGAAGTACAGTCTCAACCAAAAATGTGATACCTACTTGGCAGAGAAAAGACAGAATACACTAAAGGATAAGAAATTAAATGGGCCAAAGTTGTAGTCTCTTAACCACATGATATTAAAAAAAAAAAAAAAAAACAACGATTGCAATAGTAATTTTGTTTTGCCTTTACTTGGTGTATAGGATCAAAGCTATAATTAACTGTAGAAAAAAATCACTTTTATTATTTTATCTCCCCATGAAATAAACGTTGATTGTGACTATTTAGACATATTTCATATATTCATGTGTATGAATGAACATTTGTGTGCTTGTATTTATGTTAATGTATACACATGACCACATACATATAAAAATGCTTTGTATATATAGATACATGTGAATACCTACACATACATATACACATGTATGAACATATGCACATATCAAGAGAATATATACACAAACATGTGTGTATGTGTGTGCCTATATATATTTATACACCTAGAATTACACAGAAAAAAGACCAGTTAAAGTATTTAAATTTTAATTATCCTTGTTAACAAATGGTAATGACATTGTGGGATGAAATTCTCAGAAGGCCCCACAGAAAAGCTCTAGTTCATGTTTTTACATTTCTATAAGAGGCTAACTCAATCAATACGGTTTAAACTGATTGGTTCAAACACACACAGACACACAGACACACAGACACACAGCATCCTGTGATAAAATAGTCATGGAATACAATGAATTAAACAATGAAGTTTCTTAATGCTATTGCCACATTTCACATAGGATTTTATTGTGTTTAGATGTGTGTATGAGAGAGAGTGAATGCTCATAAATAGATCTAAAGTATGCTATATTTTTCCTAATTTATCTGATTGAGGATGTGTCACCAACCAACATTTAGCAAACACCATTCTGATCAATACTGGTTGGAGTGAGCTTTAAAAATTAAACACGTCTCTTGACTCAGGCTTGTAAGAACTTATATAAGAGTACAAGAGGCAGTGAGGGAAGAGCAGAAGACAATGAACTATTCATAGTACTGCTTGACGTGGTGGTATAAAGAACACTACTTATTTTGGTCTATGTTGCTTATTTTAGTACTTTCCTATGAAACACAGCTCCACTTCAAAACAGTGAATACTCCAGATAACATTATTATCTCCTGAGCACCCAGAAAACTCCAGGAAAGCATCATAATGCCTAGAAAACTAGCAGTACCAAACAGTTCTGGTGTCTTCACTCTTCAAAAAATTGAACTCCCCAGGGGGTGTTCTTGGACATAGACACATCATTCCCAGGAGGCCATTCATTGGTGCTCAGCAGACATCCCAGTGCATTAAAGAAAGGAAGATCAATGGCAGCTAGCAGTTTTGATAGTGCCCAGGAACGTGCAGGGCACAAGTGCTCTGCAAAGCAGCTGGAAGTCTTCTCTTTAACTGTTGAACTGGTCAACGTTTCTGTTGGGGATTGGCAGTACCTGTTGAACTTAATGCCATCTAGCTGAAGCCTCAATGAGGCCGTAGGTGGTGGTGCTGCTCGTCGAAAACAGCAGCAGTGGCAGTCCCCAGCAGATGGTTCCAGCACAGATCTTGGTGCCCAGCAACGCAGGTCTTGGACCTGTAGATAAATAATTTCACTGGTGTCTCTGAACAAGTTTGAGCTATTTGCCAGTGGCATGAAGGCTAACTCAGCACTAAAGAATATAATTGTATATATCAAACCTGAAGAAACTGTTTTTTCTCCAGTGAAATTTTATTTCTGACAATGAAATATTAATAGTACTCCATATGGGGATTGTAATTATGATAAAAGGTGTTAACATAGAAAACTTATTAATATAGAAATCTGAACAACTTAAAAATGACTGTAAAGTTGTCATTAATATAATTCTTCCTGAAAATGACCATTTATTATGCCTGTGGAAAGGAATATGCATTCAGAGAAGTAATACTGGACAATAACATAGGGTATTTAAACATTCTTAGTCTAAAAAAGGGCAGATTTTCAAGAGATTCACCGTTTGCACTAAATTACATCTGGAACAGAAAAGCAGGCATGTGTTTATGCATTCAAAAAACATTGAAGACATTAATTTAAAGTTAAAATTTTCTTCCTGGGGAAGAAAAAAATTGAACAATTTTTTCTTGGGGAGAAAAAATTGAACAATAATGCAGTCATGTATATCAGAACCTCAAAGAACAGCAGAGCCCTCAAGCTGGGTGAAGGAGAAAGAAGCATAAACACGCCATGATTATGCATGGCGACACATGGCGACAGGTTCTGTGGTAGATGTTGTACAGATTATTCTCAGACAGAGGAAAAACTGATCTTACCAAAGTTACCAGGAAAGATATCAGGGAGTGGTGACATTAGTGTGAGTCTTGAAGGGTAATTAGAAATCTTCTCAGCAGAGTGTGAATGTGAAGGATGCCAAGCAGCGGGGACATTGCACAAGAGGCAAACGTTGTCGAAGGGCGTGAGACATGCAGACAATATAACCAGAACACAGGCCAATTCCAAAAGGGACAGAAGGAGGAGAGGGGACATTACGCCACAGCAAATGAGAAATAGCATAAAGTTATCTTCTTATGTAAGCAGAAAACCAGTTAAAAGAGTATTATAAAATATCAGGTAAGAAATTATGAAGGTCTGAAACAAGGTAGTAGACCTGTGTGAAGGTGGCAGATTCTAGATACATAGATGACATAGAATATGTAGATTAAGTTCATGATTGATTAATGAACATTGTTTAGGGACTATGATGACACCACATTTTAGCCAAGTCCCTGGAATAACTCTCTTAAAAAAGCTAAATTCTAAGGAATTAGCTTTCTTTCTTTCATTTGAAAGAAAATAGGAGTTTAGTTTGGGGTATACAGAGTCTGATAGTCATTGATTCAATGCACATGGTTACACTGTCCAAGAATTTGTGTAAATCAGAAGTTGCAAACAGTAACTCAGGAGGGCTGTGAGCACTAGAAAAATCAATTTGAAAGAATCTGAATAGATACACACACACACACACACACACACAGAGATTTATATGCAGAGTAACTGAAAGCTTGAGGAGAGGTGAGATCGTCCAAAGGAATGAGTGAAATGCAAAAGAGTTTTGCAGCAACATTTTGACTCTCTCCTTCTTTGCAATCTGTGTTGGAATGATGCTTCCTCCTCTTCATGACTGGGTGCTTGCCCATGCAGTGATGAGTTTAAGAACGTGCATGTGAGAAATTAGTGCAGGGGTGGGGAGCTAATTATCAAAAAGAGTTTTTGTACTATGAAAAGAGACAGAAGAGAAAAGGAAAAATTGAATAAAACATTTGGAATTCTTCCCAATACATACATTATGTAAGTTTATTTCAGGAACATAAATCTATATTGGTAGTTTCAATCACTTATTAAATGATTTTGTATATGTGTTGGTAGTATTTTAAAGAGGCATAAATTAATGTCCTGTAACACATAGATGTATTTAGAAAACATAATACCCTTCATATGTTCTTCATGCCACACATGGGTTATCTGATTATTACAACAAATGAGTAAATATTCTCTTCTCTTCTTTAATAACACAAAATCCAGCAAGAGTCAAAATACAGGGTGGCCAGGCACTATGTTAAATTGGACACTATTTTAAATTGGACACAAACTTTATGGCCACCTCATATATAGTCAGATAATTATATTATGATGTAATTAATAATGAGGAAATAAAAGGCAAGGAAAATCATGCACCAGGTATTTTATACGTAATGTCTCATTCAATTGTTAATTTATATTTTTCAAGACATGGAAATGACAACTTGTCAGTGTTGGTTAATTTTCCCTGGTTGAAGCAGTTATTAAACAGGTATCTTGGAATTATAATAAAATGTAATGTCTTTTGTCAAACACAAATAATTTAAGCGACTCAAAGAAAAGTTTAAAGGTCATATTCAGCTTATGCACATGTTACCAGGTGTCCTCCTTATAGAAGGAGATGCCTACTTAATGGGGTGAGGAGAGAAGTGTCCTTGTGCTGGTCATAGGGCTCAGGTAGCTGTTTTTTTCTGTAACTTTTGAAAAACTTGTGGTTGAAATGTTTGCATGTAGGATATTATTCCAATTTTCAAGCTTTAGCTTTGTGCCACTGTTACATTCTCATCCTGTTAATTTACAAGACAGTCTTTTTAAGAACTTTTTTCTCATTTTGAGTGTGTTTGTGGGGGCAAGTAATGTCGTCTATCAGAGTTCATAGGCAGCAAGTAAATAAAAGGATGGGGAACAAAAAGGAAAAAAGGAAAACGAGGCAAGAGTTGATGGCAAGAGAAACTGGGTATCCTCATTATGTCTATTTTAATATTTTTGCAGTTTGATACCCGAATCTCTTTTTTATGACACTTCTTGGCCACACTGTTCTGACAATGGCAGGTAGAATTTGCAGTTCAAACAGAGTATCAGTATCCAATAACTGCCTGAGAGAATGCTGTGGATTTCGTGGTGATGACACAGGGCTGAGGAATATGGAAAAAAGTAGCTGCTTATCAGTTAGACAAAGTGCATGCATGGAAACATCAAACAAACATGGGATCTTGGGAAAAAAGTCTTGGAATCACAGGCAAAAAGAAAGTACAGTTGAATGGCAGAAAATGAGTGTAATATTCCTTGGAATCACGGAAATAGCACACAGTGGGAATCGAGACTGGAGACCTGTTTGGGGACTAATAATTTTCTGTTCACAATCACCTTTAACGTGTGACTTAAAATGCAGTGCCCAAGGCAGATAACAAAGATTCAGTGAAAGTTTAGAAGGAACCCACTTCAACAGTGATCTGACACCAGGGGAAAGCTGAGCTAGATATGAGAGGGAGGGTAAATAGCACATGAGAGAAAGATTCAGGTAGAGGTTTATTCACATAAATGCTTCTGCTTGAAAGCAGTCTAGTGTCATGACGACAAGTGGGGTTTGGGGCCAGATTGCCTGGACTCAAATGTCAGCTTTGACATTTATCAGCTATGAGACATTAGGTGAGCTATTTAAATGTAGAGAAATGGCATGCCTACCTCACAATGTTGCCATAAAATACCAAATTAATATTTGTTATCTTGTGTTAATTTATCAACATAGCCATCTTTGCCCGAGAATGGTGGTTCTGAAAATGTACTTCCTAGACCAAGAGCATCAATCTCCACTAAAGACTGATGGAAATGGAAATACTTCAGTCCTATTAACATGCTCTTCAGTATTAACATGCTCTTTTGGCAATTCAATAAACACCAAAATTTAAGAACCACTTTCTTCAACAACACCTTAAATTATAGTAGGATTTCAAGAATTGCTATAGAATTGCTATAGAAAAGTAGAACCATTTTCTAAGCAGTGTTTAAGCAGGAGTGTGATAAGGCCAATTATATCATATTATGGTCACAATATTGGCCTTACAGAAACACACACAGATATGTGTCTCTCAAAAATTCTAGTTATGGGTGGTGCCTGTGGCTCAAAGGAGTAGTGCACCGACCCCTTATACCAGAGGTGGAGGGTTCAAATCCAGCCCCAGCCAAAAACTGTAAAAAAAAAAAAAAAAGTCTAGTTATTTGTTGCTTTGAGTTAAGCAGTGCTTGCTACAGATGTCCTCTTTTTGAAATGGGAATTGTCATGGGATAAATAATACTGCCAGGCAAACTGTAAAACAGGTCTAAGTTAACACTTGCCAAAAATACTATAATTTACAAAGTAATTTCTCACAGTGACTTTACAGTTTGCACAGGGGAAACATTATTGTTACTTTTATTTAAAGATGAGAATAATAAAAGTTAGAAATTTAAAACAAACTAAAATTATTTCCATTTCTTCAGACCCTAAGTCTCATGTTTTCTTTCATTTTTATTTATCATGTTTAATAAAATCTTATATAACACATATTATATAGGCAACATTTGTCCTTTATAATTATTAACACATTTTTCTATCACACTTCTAATTGCTTAGTATTATTTGCATAATCAGTTTCCCCTCCTTTCCAGAAAACACTGAGGTACTAGAGATGAAGGATGAAGAACTTGGGTTTAATTAATTTAAAGAAATATAGATTGTTTATATACTTTAGCTCAGGCACAAGACTTCACACTGGGATACAAAGACTGATGGGACACTGTTTCCCCTCATAGAGTTTATGTTTTAACTCAGAATTTTACAATTTAATGTGAAATAAATTGAAAAAGTGAGTATCAAAGAGTTCTTGGAGGTGAAGAAGATAGCTAACACTAATTATGTCATGTTCTCTTGAGGTTATCATAGACAATGTTTGTATAGCTTTCATGAATAACTGCTATGGTTAATGGGCACTAATTTGACCACTCAACATGAGATATTTTAGTTATAGTGACAAAAACGTGATATTATAGGCAAAACATCTCCTATTCCCATCTGATTTCCTATGTCCAATTTTTATTTTGACTATAATTTTTATTCCCTCTTAGAAATTTCGTAAGTGCTGTAATTGGGCAGATTTCACATCTTTAGGGGTTATCAAAGAACTTGATGCTGTTAAGCTTCCTGTAACTTCACTTTCCTTCTAGCTGCTGTCTTCTTGTGCCCTGCTATTCTTTGTGTGCATGCAGGTGACTGAGTTATATGAAGTTGTGTAGTTGTAGTTTTGCCTTTGCATAGTTGCACGTATTCCTTATTGTGGAGTTTGGGCTGTGAGGCGGCAAGTCTCCACAGGCTGATGAGATGTTCAGGGAAAGACCTCCGGTTGGTTCTCCCCTTGAACGACAGCATTCTTTTCTCAACAACAACATGCTTTTCTCCTCTGCCAGAAGTTGTGTAGCTCCTACTCCCTTTTATTTTTTGCTGGAAAGCATGGCAGATTTTCCTCCCTAAAGTTAATCTTTACCCCCTGTGCTAGAGTCCATCAAACAAAAGAAAAGTGCTTTTGATAAAGTTTCTATCTGATAAAACCTTGTATAGATAAAAATATCCCTTTGCCTAACTCCCCTCTAGTTAGCAATGTTGTTTAAGACAAGTGACCTAATTTAGATACAATGTAATAAAGCTGTTTCTGTGGTTCAGTGCTGGCTCCAGCCTCAGCTGCTCCAGTCCTTTCATCCCTTCTTTGTCTCTTGTATGTTTCATGTCTTGTGTGTTTTATTTCCTCATTCCCCACCATTTCTCCTCTGGCCCATTGGTCTTCGCACTGGTTTCCTTTGCTTCTCACATTAGATTTGTGTGTTTCATGAGTACAGTATCTCAGTAACAATCTAGTCATCTGATTTTCCCAAATGATTGAGTTAATCATTTGGTCAAGAAAATATGTATATCAGATGCCACTGTAAAAACTAAAGAAATGATGAGCATTTTGGGGGCATGGGGCAGAGTAAATCAACAAAAATAGCACACCAGACTTTCAACAGCAACACCATGTACCTAGAGATGTGGATAATATATTACAAGTTTTGAAACAAAACAGTAATAGACTTAGAATTCTATGCCAAGAAAATTTGTCATTTAAGATGTGAGAAAAGAAATAAAATTATTTTCAGACTAACAAAATAGTTTTATGCCTAGAGATTTTTGCTAAAGTAGCTAATAACAAATGTCCACAGATAGAGAGAAAGAATTGAGAGGGAAAAAGTGTTATTATAAACAATGAAAGATAATAAAATTGACTAATATTGGGAGATCCAAATTAATACTGATTGTAAACAAGGATGAGTGGTATGTAGGGTGTTCAACTAAATAATATGTCATGTAGTAGATGATCAGATTTAAAGTTTCCTCAGGGCCTTATCTAAAATTTAGTAAGATGAGTGCAATCTTGACTAAAATATGGATATTACAAATTTTTAACTAACCACTTATATGGGAGAAATACAATGAATGACATTCAAATGAATATAAGAAATAAAAGAGGAAAAGGAAATAGTGAACACAACAGAATATTGGAAATGTTAAAGTAATCAAATACTATTTAATAGCATAAATAAATGTGCAAATGAGTAAATAAAGATAGCATAAAAGTAAATAGTGACTATTATTTATTTATGTGTATAACTTTATATATTAAATTACAAAGATAAACTTGCTGGACAGACACCTACAATGTTTAACGATAGTTGTTGTCTTGAGGAGAGATAGACAGGGAATGAGGCTGAGAAAGAAGAAAAGTTATTTAAATTTTATATATACTCCAGAAAATAAACCTCAATGTTTATTAATTTGGGGCAATTGATACTTTGTAGTTTATTAAATTATTCTCTGCTTTTCTAAATTTAAATTTTTTGAGACAGATTCTCACTGTCCCCCCAGGCTAGAGTGTAGAAGCTTCATCTAAATGTAAATATTGTTAAGCTACAAAACTGTATACTTTAAACTTTATACTTTCCTTGTGACCAAAAAAAGTTGTTATGTTTATGCACAATAAAATGGTATATTAGATCTAATTTTAAAACATATATAAGAGTTTTAAATAATTTTGTTCACGTTATAACTTTAGTTTATGACAGTAATAAGAAATGCTTCTGGATCCAGTAAAAGTCAGACCTATCTGTGGCTACATTATAACCTCAGAATCCCTGAAATGTAGATATAGATATAGACATACGTTCCTGAAAGAAACATATACTTGTGTGATCAGGTACAAATGTGTCCCTGAGAAAAAGTAGTTTTGAGAGAATTTTCCTAGTTTTGCTTCTTAATTTACTACAAAAACCGATGTATTAGCAAGGAAAAATTGAAGGATAGATTTAAGACATAAAATAAGTAGTGATTACTGTAAGTAATGTGACCATACAATTTGTTATACAAAACAAAACAAGTAAGTTTTTAGTAGCAAGAAGAGGCATAAACCCAGAGTTTTTGTGCAAATCTTGGTCAAACTTTCACTTTTTGCATATGATATAATGGTATATCTGGAAACCCCCGGGATTGAAATACAAAACTCTTAGAAGTGATCAGGAAACACAGCAGCATCTCAGGTTACAAAACCAATACTCATAAATCTGTAGCCTTTATATATACCAACAATAGTCAAGCTGAAAAAATAGTCAAGGACTCTATTCCTTTCACATAGTGCTAAAGAAGATGAAATATTTGGGAGTTTACCTAACAAAGGATGTGAAAGATCTCTATGAAGAGAACTATGAAACTCTGAGAAAAGAAATAGCTGAAGATGTTAACAAATGGAAGAATATATCATGCTCATGGCTGGGAAGAATCAACATTGTTAAAATGTCCATACTATGTAAAGCAATATACAATTTTAATGTAATCTCTATTAAAGCACCATTGTCATACTTTAAAGATCTCTAAAAAATAATACTTCATTTTATATGAAATCATAAAAAAGATATTTTCTTAATGCAGCGTTTTCTAAATTGGGATCCTCAATGGTCTTAAAAAGAAAATAGCCAAGACATTACTCAAAAATAAAAATAAATAAGGAAGAATCATGCTACCAGACCTCAGGCTATACTATAAATCAATAGTGATCAAAATAGCATGGTAGTGGCACAAAAACAAAGAGGTAGATATATGGAACAGAATACAAAACCAAGAGATGAACCCAGCTACTTACCATTATTTGATCTTTGACAAGCCAATTAAAAACATTCAGTGGGGAAAAGATTCCCTATTTAACAAATGGTGCTGGGCAAACTGGCTGGCGATCTGTAGAAGACTGAAACTGGACCCACACCTTTCACCATTAACTAAGATAGACTCGCACTGGATAAAGATTTAAACTTAAGATGTTAAACTATAAAAATACTAGAAGAAAGTGCAGGGAAAACACTTGAAGAAATTGACCTGGGAGAATCCTTTATAAGGAGGACCCCAGGGCAATTGAAGCAACACCAAAAATACATTACTGGGATCTGATCAAACTAAAAAGCTTCTACACAGCCAAGAACACAGTAAGCAAAGCAAGCAGACAGCCCTCAGAATGGGAGATGATATTTGTAGGTTATGTCTCTGATAAAAGTTTAATAACCAGAATCCACAGAGAAATCAAATGGATTAGCAAGAAAAGAACAAGTAATCCTATCTCAGTGTGGACAAGAGACTTGAAGAGAAACTTCTCTGAAGAAGACAGGGACACGGCCTACAGACACATGAAAAAATGTTCATCATCCTTAATCATCAGAGAATGCAAATCAAAACCATTTTGAGGTATCTAACTCCAGTAAGATTAGCCCACATCACAAAATCCCATAACCATAGATGTTGGTGTGGATGTGGAGAAAAGGGAACACTTCTGCACTGCTGGTGGGAATGCAAACTAATGCGTTCCTTTTGGAAAGAAGTTTGGAGATCCCTTAGGGATCTAAAAATAGACCTGCCATTTGATCCTACAATTTTTCTACTGGGTATATATCCAGAAGACCAAAAATCACTTTATAACAAATACATTTTAACTAGAATGTTTATTGCAACCCAATTCATAATTGCTAAGTTGTGAAAGAAGCCCAAGTGCCCATCGACCCACAAATGGATTAATAAATTGTGGTACATGTACGCCATGGAATAATATGCAGCCTTTAAAAAGATGGAGACTTTACCTGTTTTATGTTTACATGGATGGAGCTGGAACATAACAAAATATCTCAAGAATGGAAGAAAAAGTATCCAATGTACTCAGCCCTAATATGAAACCAATTTATAAACACCTACACTTCCATATGAAAGCTATAACTCAACTACAGCCCAAGTTTAAGGGGAAAGAAGAGGGGGAGGGGATAGGAAGAGGGAGGATGGGGGAGGGAGGGTAATTGGTGGGACCACACTTACGGTGCATTTTACAAGGATACATGTTAAATCTACTAAGTGTAGAATATAAATGTATTTACACAATAACTAAGAAAATGAGGAAAAGGCTCTGTTAACCAGTTAGATGAAAGTATTTCAAATTGTATATAAAACTAGCACATTGTACCCCATAATTGCATTAATGTACACAGCTATTATATAATAAAAAATAAAATAAAAAAGATATTTTCTTAATGCAGCATTTTCTAAATTGGGATCCTCAATGGTCTTAAAAAGAAGAGAAGTTTGTATTTTCATCAAAGACAGAATTTCCAGGAAATTTTAATGCTTAAACAACATAAATCATTAGTATGGAAGTACCTGTAGTTATTTTATTTTTTGAAATATTGACAATAGTACTTAAATAGGTTTGTTCACAGCAGAAGGGATCACATAGCAGTCTACATTTCATAACCTCTATCTTGGTGATTTCCACTCTTATTATGGGTAAAATGTAACTGAAACAAGAGAGCATTTATTTGTACTTGACTTTAAATCATTATTAAAACCATTTACAATAACCTTATATATGTATATGCATGGAATATTTTAAAATTTAAGCATATGGGGAAATAAAAGTAGAATATGGACAAAAATTAGAGGGGCAGAGAGTCACACAGATTTAGGTTATACATCTGATGGCAATTTTGTGTTTGGATCCTGTATTTCTTTTTAGCTTTCTATAAACAAATTATAAAAGAAGACAAAGTAGACATGGTTAGTTTCATTGTTTGTGTATTTTTGAAGAAAAAATGCACATGCACACACCCATATACACACATATATACTTAGATGTATGTGTGTGTGAAGACACATATGGTTATACATTTCTTTGTTTAGGTGTACACAGTGATCTACACACACACACACACATATATATATATATACTCACATGTGCACACTATCACACGTGTGCACATACACATTGTTAAATGAAACAAAACCCTTCATGGAAATGATTTCCAATTTCTCTCTCTCTCTCTCTCTTTTTTTTAGAGACAGAGTGTCACTTTATTGCCCTCAGTAGAGTGATGTGGCATCACAGCTCACAGCAACCTCCAACTCCTGGGCTTAAGCTATTCTCTTTGCCTCAGTCTCCTGAGTAGCTGGGACTACAGGCGCCCACAACAACGCCCAGCTACTTTTTTGTTGCAGTTTGGCGGGGGCTGGGGTGCCCTACCCACTGACCCACAGGCACTGCCCATGATCTCTACTTTCTAAAATTCATTTTTAACTAGTCCTATTGAAACACACAGAAAGATGTAGTAGAAAATATTGTATCTCTTTTTGTTTTCTAAATCTGTTTCATATACTATCAACCACATGTGTGAGCATTCATTCATCTCATCTGCTCAGTTATCAGGTGTTCATTGAATGCTAGCAGGTATGAGGTCACCTGCTGAGATAAAGCTTCAAGCAAGTTATATATGTTTGTTATTTTTGTGGTGTTAGTCCTGTTTGGAAGACAAAAATTAATTACATAATCACACAGATAACATATAATTAAAATTTTAATTTTTAAAGTTTGTAGGGATATATCTGTGTGTACCATTTCTGGGTGTATATATATACACAGAATGTATATATGAATATATATATGAAGATTTTCAAATTCACCTTACTTTTTAAAGGGATAGAGACGTTCCACAATAAATTATACCTTAAGATAAAGGCACTGTGATTTTGTCATGATGTGAACTTAGAGTACACGTACACAAACCCGGCTGGCATGCCATACTACACACCTGGCTCTACTGTATACCCTGCTACTTCTAGGTTACAAGCCTGTACTGGCTGTTTCTGTTCTCAGTACTATAAGCAATTGTGCCACAATGGTGAGTACATATTTGTGTGTCTAAAAATATAAAAGATAAAGGAAAAATAGTACATTATAATCTTATAGTAGAAAAAGTTGTATTCCTTTTTGTTTTCTAAATCTGTTTCATATACTGTCAACCACATGTGTGAGCATTCATTCATCTCATCTGCTCATTTTGATATATATCATGGTATATGGTATGTTACTGACCAAAATGTCATTATGCAGCACTTGACTTTATATGAGATTTCTGTCATATTTAATTTTATTGTATATTTCTAATTTTTATTTATAAAACTGCTATGTCTAACTCATCAATCTTTTCACATTCGTTTCTATTAGCCTTTTTTTATTTACATTTCTGAATGAGCAAAATGCTGATTTTCTCTTGCTTTACAATTTGATAATTATCTTGTGCTGTCAGTATCACATCTACAGATTATGAATGTTGAGATTTCCTTATTCTGAACTCCAATCGCATTAATATTCTTTTTCTCATTGCTCAGTGCCTCCTAAGGACAAACATGCCATAAAACAGTACCTATAAATCAAATTGAAGTGTATTGCAGAGGTAATGTGCATTATAAAAATGTCATGTTTTGCCAGTGGTTGAGTGGAGAATGACCCATTATCATATTAAAGTGATAAATTCTATGTGTTAAAACACATAAAGATTGTAACATTTCTGCTTGTGGATAACCCAGCAGATTTAGATCAAAGTTATGGCATCAGATTGAGTCCAAATAATTTGAAAATAAATTGAAATTTCAAATAAATTGGGACATGTAGAAGTATTTATTTTCCTCTGTATAAGATTTAGATTTCAGAAAACTGAATAACTTACGACTTCGCAACATTTGGGCTATTTGGTAGGACATGTTCATAATAAAAAGTTTCCACAATTGACAAATTGCTGAGTTAAATAACAGGGACTGGAGAAAAGATTTGGAACTGTTCATATAAGAGTTACCCTTGCATGACAGAATGCATGCAGACTGAGCTATTTTTACATTTAAAGAAAGAAAAATAGTTGTCCATGAAAGGTATTGACATAGGGCTGAGTCATCATTTAATGTTGGCTTCCAGTTGAACTGGAGATGTATAAAGAAAAAAATACTAAAAATAACCAGACATCTTTTTAGAATTTAAAAAAAGTTGTATTCTAAATATTAAAGATCTAAAGCAGTTTACCAGAATCGAGGGAATATAGTAACACATTTCTCCTTTGAATACAAATGCTCAAACAAACAAGCAAACAAATTGAAGAACAAAAAGCAAAACACAACTTTTCCAGAATCAAGTAATTTTGTCCAATAATGGGCAACTGTTTTATTTATCATTATCTAATTAATTGGATCCTTTGGTTAAATAAATTACATCAATTGCATTGCTAACCTTGCTGGCTTTAAGTAAAGAATAAAATTGTTAAAAGCATTCTAATGGAATGATATACACACAGCCCATTATGAAATCAACAAGTAAGTAGGGTATGTGCAGATATATAGGAAATGATAGCCTCCCAAATATCTAATTGACTGCAAATTGTAATTGTTGCTAAATAGACAAAATAAGGAATGCACTTTTTAAATAAAGTGATACAGTTTAAAATGTAAAAACACTATTTCAACAGAAATACTTAACATATGATCTTATTCAAATATTACTTTTCAGCTGAACAGTTGAAGTAAATAATGTATTAACAATATAAATAAATTTTGATATGTTATATAAATGCCTGTTTATTTTTAAAAGGAATATGTATAAATAAATTATACTACTTTTATAAGTTACTAAAGTTAGAATATATTACTCTCTTTCTAGGTTAAGTACTAAAATGGGGCTTGTTTTTTTATTTTGATTTTTGTCTATTTTTAAAACTTATTTTCCAGGTAGTTGCAACTTAGAGTTTCTTTTAATATTTACTTAATATATAATTATTGGACATAATTATGGGATAGAGCATGATATTTCAACATACGTATTGAATGTATACAGGTGAAATTGGGGTAATGAAAATCTTTTTCACCTGAAATATTTATCATTCTTTATTGTTGACAATATTCAAAATATTCTTTTCTAGATTTATGAAAAATACATTAATCATTAACCATGTTCACCCTATAATGCTACAAGACACTAAAACTTATTCCCTCTATTCACCTGTCATCTTGTACCCTAAGCCAGTCTATTCCTCTTCCTCTCCCCTCTACCTTCCCAGCCTCTATTAATCACAGTTCTATTCTTCCCATCTAAAGCTTCACACAAGTGAAATCATGCAATATTTACCTTTTTGTGCCTGTCTTATTTCCCTTAATATAATGTCCTCTGGGCTCATTCATGTTGCTGAAAACCATAGAATTCTATACTTTTTAATGGCTGACTATGATTCACTTGTGTATACATATATATTTTCTTTATATATTTACATTGATTGATATTTAGATTGATTCATATTGTAGATAATATGGACAGAGCTCCAATAAACATGCAATGGAGGTATTTCTTCAATATACTAATTTCTTTGCATTGGAAAATGCCCACTAGTGGGACTGATGGATCATATGGTAGACCTTGTTTTAGATTTTGTATGATGCTCCAATATGTTGTCTGTGATGGCTGTATTAATTTGCATTCCTACCAGCAGTGCATGTGTTACTTTTAGTCCACATCCTTGCCAGCATTTGTTATATGCTGTCTTTTTTTTTTTTTTTAGTTTTCTAGAAATTTATTGATTTCACCTAAATTTTTCTCTTTCTTTTTTTTAACTAGAGCGAGATGATATCTTATGGTGTTTTTGCTTTACACTTCTCTGATGATAATGGATGTTGAGGATTTTTTTTTATATATTTATGGACCATTTGTATGTCTTTTAGTGAGAAATTTAGATCTTTTGCCAATTTTTAATCATGTTTATTTGCTTTTTTCTTTGCTTTGAGTTGTGTCAGTCTCCTGTCAGATTCATAGTTTACAAATCTCTTCTCTCATTCTACATGTTTCTTCACTCTGTTGATTGTTGTTGTTTTGTTATTTGGTTTTGTTGTGTTGAAGCACTTTTATTTATTGTAGTCCCATTTTGTCTGTTTTGTTGTTGTCTGTAGTTTTGGCATTTTAAGTTTTACTCATAAGATTTTTACCTATACCAATATCCGGAAGCATTTCCCCCTTTTTTCATTATATTTTTATGTCTTACATTTAAGTCTTTAATTCATTTGAGTTGATATTTATGTAAGATGAGAGATATTAATAGGTGCCTAGTTTCATTTTTCTCCACATATAATCAGTTTTCCCAGAGGGTATCTTTTTCCCAGTGTATGTTCTTAATGCCTTGGTCAAAAATCAGTTGGTTGTAGCTATGTTCATTAATTTCTATATTCTGTGTTCTACTTTATTGATCTATGTGTCAGTATTTTTTATGATTTTAAAATAAATTTATTTATTTTTAAATTTAATTCTTTTTATTTCAAATTAATATGGGGTACAAATTTTCAGATTACGTTGTTCTCACTTCCACCACAGTAAACTTCCCATTGAATAAGAACCCCTCACCCAGGGGCATGATGAACATCCTCACATTGTGTACATTAGATGAGATCCCACCAAATGCCTACTTCCTTCCACCAATCACCATCCCACCGCTCCCATTTGCCGCCTCCCTTAACCCCTTACTAGATTATATTTGGGTTTTATTTTTCATATGAGTGTGTAATTGTTTATATATTGGTTTTATATTAGTATTGACTACTTTGCATATTTATTTTGCCATGTGTCTGTTTTTAAGAATATAATGCTTTTTTGGTTACTATAGCTTTGTTGTATATTTTAAAGGCAGGTCGGGGGTGATGTCTTCAACTTTTATGTTGTTGTTGTTGGTAAGAATTGCTTTGAATATGTAGGGTATTTTGGCTCCATATAAATTTAAATTTTATTTCCTATTTCTGTGAAAAACATCATTCATATTCCGATAGGGATTTAATTGAATCTATAGATTGCTTAGGATAGTAAGATCACTTTAGCAAAATTAATTTTTCTTATCCATGAGCACAGGATATTGCTCCCATTTGTTGGCATCCCCTACAAATTAATCCATCAATGGCTTTAGTTTTCTTTGTAGAGATCTTTCATCTCCTTTGTTAAATTTATTTCAGGTAGTTAAATTTTTTTATAGCTACAGAAAATGGGATTTTCTTCTTTGTTTCTTTATTCATTAGTTTGTTGTTGGTTTACAGAAATACTCATGATTTTTTATATAGATTTTACATAGTATAACTTTTTTGAATTTGTTTATGAATTCTACAAGATTTTTGGTAGAATCTTCATGTTTCTTCTACATATAAAAGCAGCATGTTATATGAAAAGAGGGAAAAGTTGACTTCCTTTATTAGAATTTGGAAATCCTTTTTTTTTTTTTTTTTTTGGTTTTAATTTGCCTAATTTCTCTAACCAAGACTTCCAGTAGTATGCTGAATAAATATCATGAAAGTCGGGATCCTTGCCTTGTTCTGTGTTTTAGAGAAAAGGGTTTTATGCATTTCCTCATTCAATAGAATGTTAGCTATGGGTTTGACATATATAGACTTTCTTGTGTTAAGGAATATTTCCTATACACATACTTTATTACAGAAAGGATTTTCTTTTGTCATGAAGAGATGTTGAATTTAATCTAATAATTTTTCTACATCTATTATTATGATCACATTTTTTTCTTTTTTATGTTCAGGTAATGTATCACATTTATGGATTTACACCATTCTTTCTCAATTGTATGATAAATCACAGTCAATCATTGTATATTATCTTTTTGATGTGTGGTTGAAGTCAGTTTGCTAGTATTTTGCTGAGCATATTTGCATCTGTGTTCATCAAGGATATTGACTGGTAGTTTTATTTTGTTTTTGTTATATTCTTTTTTAGTTTTGGTATCAGGGTTGTGCTAGCCTTATAGAATGAGTTAGCAAGAATTCTCTCCTCTTTAAATATTTGGAATAGTTTGAGAAGTCTTGGTGTTAGTCTTTCAAAATTTGGTAGCATTCAACAGTTAAGACATTCATTACTGGGCTTTTCTTTGTTGGGAGATTTTTATAAATGATTGGCTCTGATGACTTGTTATTGACCTGCTCATGTTTTCTATATCTTTATATTTCAGTTGTAGTAGGTTATATGTGGTGAGTATTTATCCATTTCCTTCAGATTTTCTAATTATTTGTTGTATAGTTGCGTATAATAGTCTTTAATTACTCTTGTTTTTCTGTGGTATTGGATGTGGTATCTTCTTTTTAATTATTGTTTTTAATCAGCTGAATCTTCTCTCTTTTTCCTTAGTCTACTTAAGGGTTTTTCAATTTGGTTTATTTAAAAAAAATTGTTTTCTTTATCTTTTGTATATTTTTTATAGTCTCTATTTCATTTACTTCTACTCTACTCTTATTTATTTTTTCTATTATTTGGGGGGTTTAGTTTGTTTTGTTTCTCTACTTTCTCAGGGTATATCATTAGGTAATTTATTTAACATCTTTCTACTTTTTAAATGATATAAATTTCCTTTTTACCATGGCTTTGAAGTGCTCCATGAGTTTTAGCTTATTGTGCTTCTTTTTGTTTTCAGTAAGTTTTTTTTATTTATTTCTTAATTTCTTCACTGATACAACAGCTATTCAGGAGGATAGTGTTTAATTGCCATGTATTTACCAAGTTTACAGAGTTCCTCTTATAATTGATTTCTAGTTTTATTCCACTGTGTGTCTGAAAAGATACTTGATCTAATTTTGATTATTTTATATTCGTTGGGATTTGTTTGTACCTTGATGTAATTTTGATTATTTTATATTTGTTGGGATTTGTTTGTAGCTTGATGTATGATCTATCTTAGAGAATGTTCCATGTGCTGATGAGAAGCATATGCATTCTAAATCTGTTGAATAAAATGTACTGCAAATATCTATTGTAGTGCAGTCCTAAGATTTCTGGTCATTTTGCTCTAAATTTGTTGGAGATTCCGATATATGTGACTTGATGCATTCCTCTTGCTACTTTAAAAATCTCTCTTTGTCTTTAGTTTTGACAATTTGACTACAATGCGCCTACAACAAGACAATTTTGGGACTGAATTTATAATATTTTTCAAAATTTTAGCCTCTCATATTTGGAAATCTATATCTCTTTCAAGATTTGTTAAATTTATTGCTATTGCTTCATTTAATTTTTTTATGGTTTCCCCATCTTTTTTACTTCTTGAACTTCACAAATTAGATTTTTTTGTTTGCTTGATGATAACCTATATGTTATGTTTGCATCTTTCATTCTTTGTAATTTTAATTTTTATTTTGTTTCTCTCTCTCTCACACTGTATCAGGATTATTTCAAAGAACCTTTTTTCAATTTCAGAAATTATTCCTTTCCTCCATCTACTTGAGAGCCTATTGTTGAAGCTCTCATTTGTATTTTTTATTTTATTCATTGAATTTTTAAGTTCCAAAATTCCTGTTTACTATGATATTTACATTTTTCTTAAATTTTTCTCTCAGATCAGAAATTGTTTTTCTGATTTTCTTGTATTATCTTTCTGTGTTATCTTGTATCTTGTTGAGTTTTTTTATAATCATTATTTCAAATTCAATATCAGTAATTTCATAGATGCCCTTTCCTTTGGAATCTGTTACCAAAATTTCTTTCTTGAAATTTCCCTTTTTATTTTTTGCTTTTTCATATTTGTGTGTGTGTGTGTGTGTTCTTCCTTTGATATCCATGCACCTGGTAAAAGAGTTGTTTCTTCCAATTTTAAATACTAACTTTTATAGGGAAGAGCATTTTCTGTAGATATATACATCTATAATGTCAATTGAATAGGGTGCTTTGGATAGGTTCTTGGTTGGGCATAATTGTGTTATTTCTGTATGATTTCTCTGACTAATAAGATATCAGCAGTGTCTGTGAGTTGCTCAGTGACTTATCCTACAATTTTTTTAAGGAGGATGTTTTGAGGCTTTTCTAGGAATTGAGACACCAGAAATCCTCTCCTCAGACCTGTAAGTGTTGTTCTTGGGAACTTGCTGTGGGTGGCAGGCCCCAGGTGTCAGACTGGGAAGCTCACAAGGGTGGTAGTGGCAGCAGGTCATGGGCAGGCTGGCCCATAGGCCCCTGGATGATACCTGGGCATCAGTGATGGTGGTGGCCTGTAAGGTGAGCCATTCCTTGTGCCTTTGAGGGGCACATGTGAACATTGGTAGTAAATAGGTAAATGGCTTTAGTTTTAAATCATTAAAACTCAGCCTGAGGAGAAATATTTATTGAAAGATAAGCTATTTAATTTTTAAACCAAACTTACACAAAATAGGTAAATACTAGATTACGCATAGTTTTAAGATAAATATACAAGGTATCTTTTTTGTTGTTGTTAATTTAAAACTCTTCATGGAGGGTGGCAATTCTCTGTAGTTGCTTACATTTCTTCTTTTTTTCCAATACAAGGCACTAAAAAATTTTCTTCCTTTCAATAATATACAGAGAGAACCTCAGAAAATAGGAATAGTGTTATCCTCCATAATTAAGGACAAATTTCTTTTCAGTTTGTTTCTCCCTCTGGGTGAAAGTTCAGGAAGAATCACTTTGAGTCTATTATGGAAAGTTCATAGACTTGCATTTCTTCAGCTGACATAAATCCACTGTATGCATTGTATCCATGTAGACCCCTGTGAGTCTTCCTTTTGGAATATAAGAGCATAGGAAACCACAGTGAACATGAAGCTTATATTGGCTTTTAAGAAATTAATAATCAAACTTTCATCTTTGACATAGGAATTTCATGTCTATTGTCAGCATCCTTGAAACTATGTCAATCTAACTTGTTAGCTTGAAAATAAGGTAAAATTAAATACCCTTTGCAGTTCTTGTAACTACCCAAATATAATTTCCTGAAATAGTCATTCTCAGAGGAGCATAAATTAAACAATTGGGTTAAAATGCACACAATATAGTAAGAGACTTGTAAAAATATATATTGAGAATATTTGCCAACCCTGCTATAATTTATAAACAAAATATAAATTGTTTAAATATAGTAAAAGGTTGGACAAGTCATAGTAAAACTACATAGCCCACCTACAAGCTATACTATACTATAGTATATTATACTACACTATACTATACATAGTATCTTTAATAGGTAATGTTGTTCAAGAAATGTCATTAATAGAATCCTTTTTTGCTCCTCTAAGAGTTTAAATACGTAATTGATTCTCAAGGAGAAAATCTTAAGGATGAATAACATGCATCCTGCTGCCTTCATCTGCTGACAATACATTGAAAAGAAACATAAATATATGTCAATTTAACAGTATAAAATCATAATTAAAAATAAATCAGGGGATGAATATGATTCTAGCATTTCCCAAACTTACCACATTTCATTAATCAAATCACTTACTTTATTTTAGCTGCAGCTTTTTCATCAATAAAATGAGTCTTCTTTGTATTTTACTTTCCCTCATTCATTGACAGTACAAAATTCGTAATAGATGATATCTATCGACTAATGTGCCTGAGTATCTTTCACTGTCAGCTTTTCTATGTTACTTTAAATGTGATTGAGGAGATCTTACATCTGAATTATTGTCATACTCAGTTCAGTAACTTTCTTACCTCCAGTTTCTCTTTTCTATCTCATTTTCCTAAAAGATTCAGATGATTGCTACAAAGACCTAACTGCTCTAGTCTTTGAACTCACATGTTCACATCAGGCAAAATAGCCATTCTTTCTGGAAAAAAAGACAAATAGAAAGTTGCTATCAGAGACAGGCTGTATTTTTATTAAAAAATACATCCTCTCTCTCTTCTGTTTTATGTTCTTTTATTTATGCTCATGTTCTGTCTAATTTTGGATTGTTGCCTTCTTTGTTTCTCCTGATTCCTGGCTGATTATTTCACTATTTTTACATCCGGTTTGATTTCAAGTCAGTTCTATCACATAAGTTCTGATTCCCCAATAGCTGATAAGTTTAAAACTGCTTTATTGTTATTTTTCTTGGCCTGTGAACTTCTTAGAAATTCCAGTGTCAGCTGGACAAGGTGATTCACACCTGTACTTCTAGCACTCTGGAAGATCAAGGTGGGGAGATCCTTTGAACTCAGGAATTCAAAACCAGCCTGAGCAAGAGCAAGACCGCAACTCTACTAAAAAAATTAGTTGGGTGTTGTATCAGGCATCTGTAGTCCCAGCCACTTGGGAGGCTGAAGTGAGAGGATCACTTGAGACCAAGAGTGAAGTTGCTGAGAGCTATGACATCACAGCAGTCTAGCCTGGGGTAACAGAATAAGACTGTCTCAAAAAAATTAAAACAGTGTCATTCTACTTTTACATTTCTCTTAACCTTAACGAAGGGGGTATCTTCTGCGCTTTCCTGTAAAATCAAGCCTGGCAGTTTCATCTTTGATCTCACATAATAAACCAATTCTACATAACCAGTTTCTGAACTTTCTGAATATCCACCTACATTATTATAGCCTGCTACTCTCAAGCTACAAATATCTATTCTACCAGCACATTAGAACCAGCATCATATGTCTTGCCATGTTGTAAAGTCCTGAGTGATGGGAGAAGACTTCTGTGACAAGAAAATAGTCATCATTGAACCTCATGTTCAACTATCCCCTCCCAATAAAACACTGGTAGATTTTGTGAAGTAGTAAAAACATCTACAGTTAAACTTCTGTAAGTTGACCACCCAAGGGACTGTAACACATTGGTCAATGTAAGGAGGTGATCCACATAAGGAAATAGGCTTACAGTATTGCTATGTACATGTGGTGCTTGTCCTGTCTATGAAATTAGTTTAACTAATAAGGTAGTCAATATGGAGATTCTACTGTAGTTGGTCTCTGTCTTTAGTTACTGGCAGAGATCTCTTAAAATTCTTGTGATTTCTGGTGGTGCCTGAGGCTCAGTGGGTAGTGAACCAGCCCATTATACCAAGGGTGGCAGGTTCAAACCTGGCCCCTGCCAAACTGCAACAAAAAATAGCCAGGCTTTGTGGCAGGCACCTGTAATCCCAGTTACTCGGGAGGCTGAGGCAAGAGAATTGCCTAAGCCCAGGAGTTGGAAGTTGCTGTAAGCTGTGACACCATGGCACTCTACCAAGGGTGACAAACAAAAAACAATTTAAAAAAATAAAAAAAAAACCAGATCATTGGCTGGCCCCTGTGGCTCAAGGAGTAGGGCACTGGCCCCATATACTGGAGGTGGCAGGTTCAAACCTGGGCCTGGCCAAAAACTGCCAAAAAAAAAAAAAAAATTCTTGTGATTTTTTCACTAATAAGGGTACTAGGTACATCTGTTCATCTAATATTTTGCCTCTGACTCCAGCTCCTGATAGAGAGCTCTTAATATCTTGGAATATCTAGGGTAACAAAAATATCTATTATTCTTATGGAGCCACTCATGGTGGGCTACGGGTTGGGTATTGGTCACCAGAAAGACCATATCATACCTTATTTGAGTTCAGTCTTTCTCCCTCACCCCCTAGAAAAAAACTGCATTTTTTTCAAGTTGGTTTCTATAGAGAACATGTATTTGAGTCTTACTGTCTCCAATTTTTAATATACTATGTATCTCATTTATATTTGATATGTTTTTCAATACATCTAGGTTAATGTATACCATATTATTTACTTCCTATTTATTCCCTCTGTGACTTATTCTTATTTTCTTTTGTGCTTTTTTTTTTTAGCATTTTAACAAATTTATTAACTTATCATCTATATTCCTTTGCTTGTTCTTGTTGATTTGTGAATTTGTGTATTTTAATTTTTATAGTCTTCAAATTTTTCTTCTCATATGTTCTAGGAAATGTGAAACCAAATGGTGTCCATCTTTCTTTCCTCTTGGACCTACAGCACAGGCTGTTCTACTGTTTGCTTTCATATTTCTCAGACACTTCATGATGCATTTTTATGGCTTTTGTCACAGTTAATATATTAGAATTTTAAGAAACAATAAAAAGTATTTTGTATTTACCCACTTAATTCAGGTCTCTAAAAATGCTGAGAGAAAACATTGTATACCTTACAGCCTTGGACTGACAGATATTTTAGACAGGGCCCAGGAAGCACTAAATGTAAACATGAAAGTGTGATGAATTGGAATTCATCACAATTAAAAGTGATGAAATAGTAGTTCACAGATGGAAGAAATATTTACTATGTTTAACAGAATAATTATGTCTAGAATATGTGATAATGCCTAAATGTCAGTAAGGAAAAAGATGCCCTCATAAAAATGGGAAAATATTTTAATACTCATTTCACAAAAACATCAGGTAATTAATATTAATATAAAAGATCACTCAATATCATCATTCATTGGAAAATTCTACTCAAAAATTCAAGAAGTTCTGATACATATGTCCAAAATAGCTAAATTTAAAAAGAATGGAAACTTCAAATTCTAGAAAAGATGTGGAAAAACAGAATCTCCATACATTACTGGTAGTAATTTATTATGTTGCAAATATTTAAAATAATTTTGGCATTTTTTCCCTTAAATTTAAGCATATACCTTTTCTAGGACCCATCTTAATAGCTATTCAAGACAAATGAAATATATTGCTACAAAAAGACTTGACAAGCATATGTAGAGTAGCTTTGTTCATAACAATCCAAACTAGAAATGAACTAAACATTTATTTAATAGGTGATTGGATAATAAACATATTTTTATGCAGGAATGACTCACCAATAAACTGGCCATACATCATGTTCTTGAGCAATAATATTATGTTCTGTATAGTAGCTATGTTTTGAATTTCCAGTTGTTTAGCAGTCATTTTCCTGGGTCCATCTGGTTTCCACAGAAGGAAGACTAGTTATTTATATGTTAATATGATAAAAATATCATTTTCATATTATTTAGATTTTTAAAGGTGCCATTTATACCTATTACCCCCATTCTGATCCCCTCCGGAAGTGATACCATTTTTACTTACCATCTTCTCTAGTGGAAGGGATATATTTAGAGGCTCCCGCTTGGCCTTCCACATGATGCTGGCTTTTATTTCATGTCAAAAAACCTAAACTGAAGGTTATGCATTTAAGGGATAGGGGAGCTGGAGAAATTACAGATAGGTTGAGTTGTTGAAAAAGTACACTTTATCTGGACTTGCATTTGTTACCTAGCCCCTATGTGCTCCTACTCTAACAGGGCATAATGTTGACGGTTTGGATTTCTGTTATCAATGTCAATTTAGGCCCATTGTGCAAGATCTTTGAAATTGCTCAGTACTTCTCTTTCTTCAAGATAAATTCAACTGAATAAATGGTGGTAGTTCTCTTGGGGGCAAATGGAAAGTAAAAATTGTAAGGTATACTTGTAGCAGTGTTGTAGGGCTGTTATTCTTGGGAACTGGGCACCCATTCAATCAATTATTTCCATATCTGAAAATTGACTCAAGCTCAGGAACTAGAAAGTGATTGTGACTTACTGTTGGGGACATAACTCTCAGCTTCTCATTCCTCCATGTGTGCCTTCTTCTGCTTGCAGATATTAAACAATACCTTCATGTGCTTCACATTCTTTTGTTATCTCTCAGACAGAATGCCATGTTCTGTTCATCATCTCCAGAACTCTCTACCAATGCTGTCTATGGCAGATATTCCAACCTTCCATTTGTATTATAATTGCAGCACTATGACTTCTGACAGTTAAGGGCTGCTGCCTGGAGACCTGTCATATCCATTGCTATTAACAATGAGTACTATGACTGCTAATAATTAATTGCTAATAAGCCATGTTCCATGACTAACTTGCCACTACCAGTTCTGCTCTAAAGAGAAGGTCCAACACTGGACTCATAATGCTGTCATCCTTTTCATCAATGCACTCTTGATGGCTTTGGTGGGTATTGTGTACTTTGGGGTTTACCATAAATTTACGTCTAATAAATCTTCTAACCTCCTGTAATATATATAACTCTTCCATCTGGCATGTTTCTCTGAGCCTTACTTCTCCTCTTGCTTTACCACATGTCATGGTAAGTCAGCCACTTTTAACTTTTCAGCCTGGGTCATCAAGTGCAAGCTTTTAAAAGTTGTGTTAGGAGTGACTTTCTACTTTCTCTGGGGTTCTTGACAGGGTTTGAAGTTCTATACCCTAGAAAAGTATATCCTTGTCAGCAAACTCTCATTGGTTGTGACAAATGTCCCATAAAAATGTAAGATGTAAACAACAGGAAAACTGGGTTAGGGTATGAAAATTATCTGAAAAACTCTTGAAGCATTTCTTCAAATATAAATATTTTCTAAAATAAAATTTTAAATATTTAAAACCTCTAAAAGAGTTATAGGATAGATTTCACAGAAACTTTTATATTGAAAAGGTATATATTTGTTTAATCTCTGAAAATATATTACATGAGCTGGAAAAACTTTTTGAAGGGCAACTACATAACAGTGTTGTATCATTTTAATGAAGCCTTTGTGATACTTTAGTAAGTTGGAAAAGAGTTCATTTCTAGTTCAGAGCCTTTGTGTCAGATAGATGATTAAAATTTCATCCTGTTGAGTTCTTCTTGATATTTTCCTTTTATTTTCATTGTTATCCTTTATTATAAAACAAAGTATGTTGATTAACTGTTGAAACTGTTAAAATTTTAAAGACCCAGAAATCAGGATATTCTAAGTGAAATTGTCCTATCACCAAATTAAATGTTGCTGAATTTCCAATTACTTCATTTTCAGGACATTAGGGATGGTTATAACCTTGAAATTGCTTGGAATAATCAATCCTTTGCTGAATCACTTGTTAAAATACAGGAAAATGAGCTTTCTTCACTATGTCTGATATGCATAATTGAAGGCATGTTTATGGTTTCTGAATATGATGCTATAAGGATAATCACTCTGAATTTTTATTCTATGCTGCAATGCTCATAGATATAGTGACAACTTTAACAATACTTAATTATTTTTGGAAACAGCTTTTGAAAAATCAATATTGCCTAAGGATATGATTTGCATAGTTTTTCAATACTTAGTGACCTTGGGAATCAGTGCGATTACCTTAAAAAATTGCTCTCTCTTAGTTCAATGTCTTATAAAGAAAATAACTAGCATGTTGATGAAAACAAGAAGATTTACTTTGATAATATTATTCAGCTTAAACTTCCCTCTGTATGCTTTTTATTTTTACTTCACTCAGAATTGCTTTGGATGTTCTGCATCTTTTGTGATATTTTTATTTAAAAATTGTGTGAAAACAAGTTCGTGAATCATTGAAACTGGTTTATCTATGTTAGGAGAGAGAAGGAACTATTTAATTGAAAAAACGTTCACTGAGCAATTGCTATAGATTATTCATTAAAACAGTTTTTGAATGAGTAAACAACATAATCTTGTTGATCTTAAATAAGTCTCAGTTCAGTGGAGAAAAGAGAAATATAGCAAAGTACTTCAAGTTATTCTCATTTTTGTGCCTGCCTGAAAATTGTTCTGTAAGGAAAAAAATAGCACATCCTAAAAATGTAGGAAAACTGAAGAAGGATAAAGTAAGTATGATAGATGGAGACTACAAGAGGAAGGCAGCTGAACTAACATTTAATACACCTGCTTCGCCTTACCCAGAAGTCTAAACTTTCTGTCTATAGAGAATGCAAGACTGTTGTAAGATTTGTGTGGCATAATAGCATTATAAATCATAAGAAGTTAAGTTTGGTAATTGTGAGATAATACATTATGCAATTAAACACTAAAGCAAATATATATGTATATATGTGATACACACACACACTCACATACAAAGTTGGAGCTTATTGCTAGAAGTCAGGTGAGCAATATAGAGATCCTATATGTAGACGATAGAAAAGTAGTAAAGAAAAAAATAGGACACCTTCCCAAAAGGTATTTGGGAAGAAAACTGAAGAGGCTGTAATTGTGGAAACAGAATATGAGTGCCTAAACAACCGCTTTGGAAGTTGATCTCTCTGCACCAATTAGAAAACTGTTGCATCAATTGTGTTCATTTTGAACTCCAAGTTTATTGGCATATGTTTTTTTTTTTTTTTTAAATTTTGGAATATTATGGGAGAACAAATGTTTTGGTTGCATGAGTTGCTTTTGTACAGTTTGAGTTAAAGTTGTAAGTGTGCCCTGGATAATGTGCATCATGCTGTGTAGTTATGAATTTACTCCTTCCATCCTGCCCCCTTCCACCTGCTTGTTTTCCACTGAGTTTTCACTATGACACATGCACATGAGTGTTGATAGATTAGTTTCAGTTTAATAATCCGTACATGTGCTGTTTGTTTTTCCATTCTTATAATACTTAGTAGAAGAATGGTCTCCAGTTCATCCAAGCTTTTACAAAAAGTATTAATTCACCATTTTCTATGGCTGCATAGTATTCCATGGTGAATAGATATCATATTTTATTCATCCATTAAAGTACTAATGGGCACTTGGGTTAATTCCAAATCTTTGAGATTATAAATTTTGCTCTAGTAAACATTCGAGTGCATGGAGCTTTTTGATAAAATGCTTTTTTTTTTT
>NW_003852594.1:1224966-1264935 GCF_000181295.1 Otolemur garnettii | reverse complement strand
AATAGCATATAACTGTTCTTTCTCTCCTCATTTACACAAGTAGCCATCATCACATTATCCTTACCATCATGAATGTCACCAAAATGTCTTCCTTTCAGTAATTCCTTTATCTTTGGATAAAGAAAAAGTCACTGAGGGCCAGATCAGATGAGTAGGGTGTATCCTCCAAACGGTTATTCATTTACTGGATAAAAACTCCCTCACAGACAGTGCTGTGTGAGCTGGTTTATTGTCATGATGTAAGAGCCATGAGTTATTGACAAAGATTTTCAGCTAAGATTTTCCTATTTCTTCACTGATGCATACTTGGACTGCTATGCTTCTCACAATCAGCTGATGATTTTAACGCACAATTCATCAAATTTTTGCAATGTTTTCATCAGTTCTGCTCATTACTGGCTTTCCTGACCTCTCTTCATCAGTGACGCATTCTTTTCCCCTCAGAAAAAAGTTTAATCCATTTGTACACTGATGTTATTTTCATGGCATTATTCCCATAAATTCAGACTAACATGTCCCTTATTTCATTTCCACTCTTACCAACTTTGACAAGAAATTTAATGTTTGGTCATTTCTGAAATTCAAGCTCTGACATCCTTGCAATGGTACACACAAAAAAGCAACAACAATAATGAATACCACTCAACAAGACAATGACACATGTGGCACACTGTGAGGGTGAGACACTGATATACCAAGGTTGTGAAAGCTTACTAAGTTGCTTGTACAGTATTGCCTATGTAAGTTTTCAATGACAAGTTTGTGAACTTCATTGTCGGACTTCCTGTAATGCAGATATGAGTACTTCCTGCAGGGCATGGCTGATCTTGACGGATTCCCTTAGTGTTTGCTTGTCTGAAAAAGTCTTCATTTCTCTTTCAAATAAGAAACAGTTGTACACAATACAAAACTCTAGGCTGGACATTATTCTGTTTGTGGAAACTGAGAATGTAGCCCTGGTCCCTTCTGGGTTATAGGGTCTCAGTTGAGAAGTCTGAAGTAGGTCTGATGGGTTTTCCTTTGTAAGTTGACAAATGCTTTCACTTTATGGTTCATAGAAGCGTCTCTTTCAGGTTGACTTTCATCATTCTGATGCCTGTGTGTTGTGATGATTGCTGCATGGCAATGAATCTCTAAGGAGTTCATTGAGCTTCTTGTATTGAAAAGGGACACTAAGAAAGGGGCTTCCAGGGCAATGGAAGGAAAACCTGGCTGCTGAACCAGGAAGTCTGGAGGGCCCATAAAGATGTGGGTATGAACTAACCTTGATAACCAATGACCAATAGAAAGAGACAATCAATGACCAACAGAAAAGGGCAATACTGCCTAGAGGGGCAGAGACCAATGAAAGACTTGCAACCAATTTTAAATAAAGAGGTATTTAATACACCTGCAGGCCTTCGCATCTCTGTCTCTCCCTCACCTTCTATCCTTCATGAGAGGGGTCCACTTCCAACTCTCTTTGGAAGTTCTCTAAACTTTCTCTTTGTTCTTCCTAAATAAAAATCTCTTTTTGCTGCCCCAAAACTTGTGTAAGTTACTTTTGTTTTTTATCCACACTGCCTGTGCCATTCCAGTTTTATTTCCAGTTTCTATTTATCTTTACTTTCAATTGCTGCTGGGCCTTGGTTGAACTTACTAGCTCACCCCACTAATTGAACCAGGTCAACTGGGTTTGGGCATCAGGACCCCTGACCCCCAACAGGTAGGTCCAGATTTCTTCAAGATCTGGGAAATTTTCCTCAAGTATTCCCTCAAATAGGTTTTACAACCCTTATGTATTTTCTTTTTTATCCTCAGGGACACCTATAATTCTTATGTTAGGCCTCCTTACATTATCACATATTTTTCATAGACTTTGTTCATTCCTCTTATTTTTCTGTACTTTATCTTTGATTGACTGGCTTAAATCAAAGGTGTTATTATCTAGCTCTTAGATTATTTATTTTGCTTGATATACCTGATTCTTAAGGTCTTCCACTGTATATTTTCTTGAATTTCTTATACTCAGAAACTTGACTTGAATTTTTTTAATAATTTGGTTTCTTTTGTAAATTTTTCATTCATTTTCTGCATTGTTTTTGTGGTTTCTTTGTGTTTGGTTTTTATCTTCCCTTGTATTTCATTAAGCTTCTTTATAACCCTTATTTGAAGGTTTTCATCAGTCCTTCCAATATTTTCATTTTAACTGGTTTCCACTGATACAGAGTTATTGTTGTCTTTGGGGGGTATCCTTTCTCTCTGTTTTTTCATGATTCTGTAGTACTTTTGCTCTTTGCTTCTCATCTTGCCGCCAGATTGAGATCTGGGGATACCGGGGCTGACTTAACCTGTCTCTGGATCCTTGAAGATCAATTTCTGACCATGCCAGGGAGAAGAATGCTGGTCTTGATTTGCCTGTGAGAAATTCTAGCAGATTTCATAAAGCTCAAGGGTTACCTCTAACCTGCTATTTTCTCCTCTTTCCGACAGTGTATAATGAGTTAGGTCCCCCACCTTAATCTCTGAGATGGTGAGTGGTACTTGTGAGTATGAATCAGCACTTCTTGTTTGCTTGAATTGGAAGGTGCTATTCTTAGCTATAGGTTGTCACTGATTGAAGTTCACGTGGAAAAGCCGGCTGTTTTTTTGTGTCTGTGGTAAGCTCTGTTATCCCAGGTGGGCTCACCAATGCCCCAAGTTTTAGGAGGGATTCTGTAGCTCCCCAGTGCCTTTATTGCTTGATTTCTACT
Organism: Otolemur garnettii; assembly: GCF_000181295.1. Lineage (NCBI taxonomy): Eukaryota > Metazoa > Chordata > Mammalia > Primates > Galagidae > Otolemur > Otolemur garnettii. Next base: position 1,262,203 of record NW_003852594.1, on the reverse strand, counting down.
CTCCCAGGTGGGGAAGGAGGAAGGCCATTGTGGTTGAACTGTGAGAGCCTGAAAGGCTTTGCAAAGCCTCAGTGGGGTTCAGAGGTTGCTTTTCCAGCCACTAGAGGGAGCTGCTGGTAAAAAGATCAGGGCATTCTCTCCAAACTGGTAGGCTGTTCCGGAGAGGTAAAATTAACCCACTTCAGTGCTGGGGGTCCATGTCAGGCTCTTTCTAACCTTTCCACTAGTTCAGTTTCTCTGCAAAATGGGGTGAGCATCCTCCCTAATTGTCATTCCCTGGAGCCCTACAGTACTGTATCATCAGATCAGTCTTCACTCCCCCAGACTACCCAGTAAGATTCCCCCGAGTCTTCCAGTCTTACTAGTGTGTGTCGTGGCAGAACACTGGTGTGGGTGTTAAAGGCTTCAGTATTGGCACCCTGTTCCGCTACAAGACCCCTAGGGGAGAGAAGTTGGTTTCACTGTCCACTGGAGCCCCAGGAAGAAGCAGACTCCCATCTGGGTGAAGCAACCACTTGTGGGATGTTGGGTTTAAGCTGTGCTCCTTAATGTAATGATTGTGTGGGAGTGCACTGCTTCCATTCAGTCAGAGTGCCTGAGGCATTTGATTGCCATGGATACCAGAGGCCAGGCTAATTCATTCAGTTGCCCACCTCCTATCAAATATGGCGGTTCTCCTGGGGGAAGGGTACACTCACAGATCCCTGTCCATCAGCACCCCTTTGAGAGCACGTACAGTGAGAATAAGACAGAGTCAGTCAGGGTGAGATTACGCAGCTGGTCTGGCAGGTGTAACTCCTACACGAAGTTTTAAGTCCTTGACGTGTTCCATCCTCCTTGTTTTATAAATTCGGCTTTAACCTAAAAGTGTATATCTCAAGTAGTTTAGGGTAATTGATTTAGGTGATTAACTTTTAAATTGGAAGGTTGTTACATGGCTCATGGGTTATGTTAATTATTGCTTATTCCAGGTCATGGGTTATGGAGATTACTGTTGTTTAAAATAAGTGTTAATTACTGTCATTTAAGATAAGGATTAGTATGGTTCTTGCTTTTAACTTTTATGTATAAAACTGTGCTTTTGGATATGGAAGAACAATTTTGGAGAGACTACTGTCACTGCTATCTAGAATTGCTGGTTGTCTGACAAATAAAGGACCCTGCGTATTAGCTGACAGTAACAAGTGGCCAGACCCTCTTGGTCCAGTAACACCTCCACTGTCTCCTGCTGGATCTGTTCATAGGGTATTCCTCGCCACCTGAGTCTGAGACCAAGAACTCTGACTTGCATCCTTGCATCACTCTCACATTCATGGGGCACAGGTCTAGGCCCCCTGTCTCAGCCACCAGGACATAAATCCACTAAATCCTGGTAGATAGGAAGCTCTCGAGTTATGGTAGTCACACTATTTATGTCAGGCTTGGCCTGGTGTGTGCCCACACCCTAGAGAAGCAGCTGCTCCTGTGCTTCTTAATTCAGAGTACTCTCTCCCATGGCAATGTGTATGGGAAAGGGGGTGCAGCTACCAGCTGCCCCCAGATAATGCCATAAACAGAAGAGGTGCAGAGGTGGAGGTGTCCATGTATAAGAAGCCAGAGCTCCAGTGCCTCATGTCACTCTCCTGTGTGGAATCTCTACTCACCACACATTTCCTTTCAGCCACCATGCCTGGGCTCATGGAGGGTGGCAGTACCTCCAATACATTTTGTTTCAGGGTGATTACTGAAGCATGGGAAAGTCCCCTTTACCTTTTCACTGGGCTCTGAGCTTCTGTTTTCTTCCGTGCCTCAAACTTCTCTATTTTCTTCTTTTTCAGTGTCTCAGTTTTTCTCAGGTCCCCAGATATCTCTGTTATCTGTCTCTGCAATCTGTACTTGAGCTGTTTCTGCCTTCGGTCCAGTATTCTACCTTCTAATCAGGAAATGACAATAAGTGATGTCTCCAAGCAGCCATCTTGCCCCCTCCTATTTGTGTGTTTCCTTCCCTCCTTCCTTTCTTCCTTTCTTTTCTTTTCTTTTCTTTTCTTTTCTTTTCTTTTCTTTTCTTTTCTTTCTTTTCAAGACAGAGTCTCACCATGTTACCCTCAGTAGAGTGTGATAGCATCACAGCTCACAGAAACCTCAAACTCTTGGGCTTAAGTGATTCTCTTGCCTCAGCCTCCCGAGTAGCTGAGACTACAGGCACCTGCCACATGCCTGGCTATTTGTTTTTTGTTGAAATTGTCATTGTTCTTTATCAGACCCAGGCTGGGCTTAAACCCACCATCCTTGGTGTATGTGGCCAGCACCCTACTCACTGAGCTATGGGTGGCCAAGCCTTGTGTGTGTTTCTTAAAGTCATTTTTGCAGCAATGTATATATAGTGACTCTCAATTAATGATTGTATAATTTGTTTAAAGGAAATTAATAAAAATTTTGGATAGTTTGTTTTAACTAGTATACATGTTTTTTAACATTTGAATTCATTTAATATCAAAAATAAAATTCTATTTATTAAGGTACACCAGACTGCAGCATTTATAATCATTTGTTGAACAACATTTACATATATAAGTATTTTTTAATTTTGAAAATTAAGGCTACCATAAGTGAAATTATTCTAATGAATAAAAATAAATTCTTTTAGCTTATGTCATAATTTAAGGATATTGTCAAAAATTACTTACATATTATTTTAAAAAACAAAAGTACCTTTCACATAAAACAGCATTAAAGAAGTTTTACTAACTCAGCGGTGGGATATACACACTTATAAACAAAGTATATTTTCTTTCTCACAAATTGAGAAGGAAATTAAAAGTTTATCTACTATAGGATATCTAAGAGATCTAGAATAAAACAGAAAGTTTTGGGCAAGGGCTCATGTGCCTAATGTCAAATAGACTATGTGTTTGGATGTGTTTTTAGGTGAACTAATGATATTGATAAATGTTAAGTATATCACAATGTAATCTGCTAGGAATGTGTAATATACTGAAAAGTTTCTATGAAGACATGGGTTAGAACCTTGATGTTCAATCAATACCTATGTGAACTGTGTAAGTTACTTAATATGTCTGAGAAAGATTTTTGGAAAGTTTAGAATTCCATAAAGAACTTAGTAATGGCAACAAGAAAAGGCAGTCCATAATACTATATGAAGCTTCCTGTAAAATTTTGTAAAGCAGTTACCATGCATAAACAATGTTGATGTTTCAGATAATTCCGCAATGTCTCTGTTTATATGGCCCAAACATTCTAATGGGGAACTTCACTGGACTTTGTTTTGAAGTATCTTTAATTTCATTACATATTTTGTTATTTGTTATTACATTACATATTTTGTTATTTTGTTATTTGTAGTTTGTTAAGCATGTCCTAGATGTTGCATAGTCTTGAATTTTATAGTTATAACTGCAAGCATATTTTAAAAGTTGACTAGAAGCCAAAAATTTCTCACTTTTGTGAACAATTCCTAAATTATTCAGTATACAGTTCTATGGTCACCATTTGTAGATCCATGGGAAGTTTCTCTTTACAGTTTATACTTTCATATTTAGCAACATTTTCAGGGGAAGATATGTTGATTTCTAGGTTTTTATTTCTGTACACCTGTCTCTTCTTTAGTATTCTTTCCTAAAAATCCAGCAGGCTCAGCCTTTTCAAACTTCAAACCCTGGCTCTTTAGCTCAATGAGACTGCCACGTTTGCTCGTATTACCCCTTCCCCCCTCCCTTGTGCTGAAGTACACAAAGTCCTTCCAGGTAGAAAGCTAGGCGAATCTTCCGGCTGACTAAAGTTTGAAATCGTCTTTTCTTAAATTTTCTTGCTATTTAAAGAACCTCACGTCTAATACTGGATATTCAATTGTGGTCAGATTCACTTTCTAACTTTGCTGTAAAGATTATCTTTATGATATTTTTTCTATAATTAAAGTCTCTTTGAACTGATCAATGTAAATTTTTGTAAATTTTTAGTTTGCTCATTTTTTTTTTTTTTTTTTTTTTTTTTTGAGACAGAGCCTCAAGCTGTCACCCTAGGGAGAGTGCCATGGCTTCACTGCTCACAGCAACCTCCAACTCCTGGGCTCAAGTGAGTCTCCTGCCTCAGCCTCCCAAGTAGCTGGGACCACAGGTGCCCGCCACAACGCCCTGCTATTTTTGGGGTGCAGCCATTATTGTTGTTTGGCGGTCCAGGCTGGATTTGAACCCACCACCTTACGTGTATGTGGCTGGCGCCTTAGCCGCTTGAGCCACAGGCGCCGAGCCAGTTTGCTCATTTTTCTGTATTTTATGAACGTATTGCTTTAAAATTTTTTGCCAAATACATCCCCTGAGTCATTTGTGCATTTACTTCTGTTGTTTATATTTCCTCTTATTGTTAATAAGTCTCTTCATATGTCTGGTTATATTGGGTTTTATAGTGAAGTTTACATATGAAATACCCTCCCCAATCATATTCTCATCCAACAAGGTGGGTTCTTCATTCATATGTTAAGGCGTTGAGGAATTGATAATCTCCAAACAGATATTGGCTTGTGTTATATTTAGTTTGCTGTTTTAAGAAGACTAATATGTAATTGGTTCACCCTTTTTCCTAGTGTGATATTCTTATTTTTTAATAGTGTTTATAGATTTCTTTCCCCTCAGTCCTAAAAATACAATTTTTCCCTTCAGTTGTTCAGTCCAATTCTCCAGCTTTCTGATCACTCAATTTCAAAATCTGACAAATTTCTTGAGGCAGTTCTCCTTCAAGAGGGTGTTTTCTTAACCAATCCTCAGGAGACTGCGGGATTTATTCTGCCTCTCCTTTACCTAGCTTTCCAGCCTCTTATGTATTTCCACAAGTCAGAAAATGACACATCAGGAAACCAGTTAGTTTTTATGCCATACTTTTACAATTTACATTTCAGTCCCTTGCAACCACTAAAAGATTTGCTGGTTTCTCTAAAGCCCGGCAGAGGTCTTTTTATATAAAACCAAAATTTTAGATAGTGCTTGAAATTAGTAAATGTTCAAGGGAAAAAATACAAAAAGAAACTTTTATTTTATTTTATTTTATTTTATTCTCCCTTATGGATACACATGCAAAAATTCTCAATAAAATACTAGCAAACCAAATTCAGTGGCCCATCAAAAAAATTTAATTTAACATGACCAAGTAGTCTTTATCCCAGTGATACAAGAATGGTAAAACATAAATAAATGCATAAATAATATATAATAAATAATAAATACATAATAATAAATATGTATTATTAAATAATAAATACATAATGATAAATAAATAATAAATACATAATACATAATACATGAATAAAAGTAAAAACAAAGACCATATGATCCTCTCATAGACACAGAAAAAGCATTTATTTTATTTATTTTTGAGACACAGTTCCTCTTTGTTGCCCTGAGTAGAGTGCCTTGGTGTCATCGTAGCTCATTGCAACCTCAAACTGTTGGGCTCAATCAATCTCCTAACTCAGCCTCCCAAGCAGCTAGGACTAGAGATACCCCCCATGATCCCTGGCTAGCTTTTCTGTTTTTAGTAGAGATGGAGTCAGGCTTGTCTTCAGCTCCTCAGATCAAGCAATCCACCTACCGCAGCTTCCCAGAGTGCCTGGATTATAGGTGTGAGCCACCATTCTGACCCCATGATATCATTTTAGAAAATGATATCCTCTTGTCCTCTTGGTAATTTAAAAAAATATTTAGTTCTTCTCATTACAATAGTGAATCATGGACTACAATATGGTTTTTATAAATTTATCTTGTTTTTATTAATTTTTGCAATTGAAACATTGGCACATCATGATATACTATATTCTACTTGTAAGCATTCTTCATGCAGTTTTAATTACAATAACTAATTTTTAATATTAGAATCTTGACTTGTTTCTTACTTTCAGATCTTCTTGGGGGCTTCTTTATGAATTATTTAACCTTCTTACATTTTCAAATTTGCAGATTTTTTAACGTATCAACATATATATGTTTTTAGTGTCTGAAACCTCTACCCTTGAGGTCTTTATGGATCTCTTTCTACTGTCACCTGTTACTGTTTGTCCCTCTGAATCTTTCATATTGAGTTGTCATTGTTGTTTATTACTTTTTTTTTTAAAACTGTGAGCTCTTATTTGTCTTGAAAAGTTTGTCTATGGGAATTCTTTGAGAAATTAGTGGAAGGTGGGCTTCTCCACAAAGTACTGAAGATTTGTTGCTGCTAGTCTTCTTTAAGCATGACCAAACTGCAACCCTTAAAATTATACTCTTTGCTTGAGATTTTCAGACCACGTAGTATGAACCTGCACACACACACACACACACACACACACACACACATCCTACATGTGCTGTGCCTTATGGGTAGAAATAGCAGGAGTAATTTATTTTCCTTTACTCATTTTCAAGGTAGAGACAGGTTTCCTTGAAATTTATTTCTATGATTTCTGTAAATTCTCATTTATCTTGCCTATGAAAATGTATCCTTTTAAAGGTGTAATCTTTGTATGTATTAAAGAACTCATTGGAGAGAAAACATAAATAATCCTTTATGAAATATATTGGCAACCAAGAAAGCTGAAGATCAAAATCCACTAAAAAATAAAAGTATATAATATTTACTTACCTATAATATTTCTAAGACTTTTTATTGGGGTCCTGGTGATTCTTTAATTTGATACTAGCTTCCCAACACACCCATACACATACACATGCAATATGTATATATCTGACTTAGTTGGTTTAGCCAGGTATAACAAAAATATCATAAACTTGCATGGCTTATAAACAACAGAAATTTATTTTCCATAGTTCTGGAGGCTGGGAAGATCAAAATCAAGGCAGACAAATTCAGTGTCTGGTGGGGGCCTACTTTCTCATAGAGCACCTTCCTGCTGCAACATCCCTGGGGGAAGGGAAAACAAGCTCCCTTGGACCTCTCCTATGAGGACACTCATCCCTCATGACAAAGCCCTCACGCCCTTCTCACATCCTAAAGGACCTATGTTTTAATACAATCACATTGGGAATAAGTTTCAACACTGTAAATTATGGGGAGACAAAGCATTCCAATCATTGCAATACATACATGTGTACACATGTATATATACACCAGGTATGTGTCTCTGTACGTGCTCAAATTTTATGTAGTATTGTGTTTCCATGTACTTGATTGAAAATTGTTCTCTAGTTACCCAGTTAGCCATACTACTAAAATGAAGACTTTAATGTAATTTACATAATTTATTAGATAGGTACCAGTACTATAGACTGTAAAAGTTCAAATAATCTAGATTGATTAAATTGCACATTATTTTATTTTTGTTAAATATCTGAACACATCATTAGTCTTACTCCATAGCTTATGCACATAACCTTTCTATATAATATCTTGAATAAACTAACTCTTGATTAAAATAAGTGCTGGGATAAAGAAAGAAAAATGTTGTTTTTTCCATCATTTGAAAGTAGTTTAATTCAATTTAATTCTTGCCTTTGAGTATCAAAAGCATAAAGCTGAAGGTCCCTGAAAAATATGAGAAAGCAGAATTGACTGGTACTTTAAACAAGCCGCCTAAAGGGAAAAAAAAATGTGTATAAATGGCTTATAAGTTGTAAGGATTGTGGTGTCAGGTAAGGTATTGTAGTTCAAGTTATAATGGAAAACCTGCTGGAAGCTGGAAATTTGAAATTGGTTTTCCAAAAGCGTAAAGTAAATGCTATTTCATTACAATTTGGCAGTAAACCAGAATAATATCAAAGTATTATTGTTCCTCATGCTAATCAAAATTCAGACAAAATAATAGCTCCATGCATATGGGAATTTTTATTACAATGCTGTTTAATGATGTGCTTGTTTCTAAGGCACAGGATACTATTTATTATGCTGCAGTTTCAAATAATGTTCAAAGAAAGCTTCCTTGAATCAGATATTATACACAGGAAGAAGGCAGCATGGGACCCTAGCTTCAGCTCTGCTTTTAACACCTCAAAAAATTGTTCTTTAAAGTACAGTTCTATTTTCTCTATTAGGAAAGTAATTTATTCTCTATTTGCTATCCTTAATCAAATAAGAATTTAAATATGCACACAGAGTTGCACCAACGTTGAAATGTGAAAAAAATTCATGCATTATTTAATTATTTTATTTGCTATAGAATTATTTTCCAAAAGATAAAATTATGGCTCCAATGCAGATATTATAAAAAAACCAGATATCTAAGACGTTGACTCATTAAAGGATGAGGGTTTTTAGTACCACATTAAAATTGTTCCCCAAACATTAAGGAAGCTAGTTCATTTTATGCAATATGAAGATAAGGTTTTTGTGTTAGTTATGATACTGGTTAGGATCCAGCACGGCCATAAATCATAATTGCTGGGAGTTATTCTTCCACTAGAATGAAATATTTTAGCTTTTCTATTTGATAAAATGTTTATCTTTTCCGTTGAACTTTCACATAAAAAATGCCAATCAAAAGTACAAGAAAGCCAGCATTGAACTGAAAAAACTTTTCAGCAGCATCTCTTACCTATATTTATACATTTTATTTACTTTATAAGCTATATCTTTTTGCTGTGTTTTCTGAGGGTTTATGTTTATGTACAGTAAAATTAATAAAATTTGTATTAAGTGTATTCTTGATAACATTTTCATATCTTTGTCTAATAATTTACAACACGTTGCACATATTTAAGGTGTAAATGAGATGACTTTGAGTTAGGCACATGTTAATCCAGCAATCACCATGAATGAGATAATAGGCAAGTCCGATACCCCCAAAGCTTCTTAGCCTTTGCAATTGAAAGGTGAGCTTACTGATAACCGAACTCCTCAAGGAAACTACTATCAGACAGAAAGTAGGAGAAATAAACTCGCAGCACATCATGGCCCCCTTTGAAGAGAAAACTCACCATGCAAGTATCCTTTGTTTAATTAAAATTCCTAACTGGTAATATCTAAGAGTTGTCCTCAGCACTGAAGAGCCTTAAGTGGACAGTAGGAATGTGAGCTCTCTGCCTCGGGTCTCACCAGACGGATTCCAAGGACTCTGACAAAGCGAGATTCACAGAGAAAAAGAAAGAAAAATAAATAAATAAAATAAAGAGCACCTGAAACAACTTTACAGCTGCTTTTGTCATCAGTCAAAAGAGGGGGTAAAAAAGAGCCACGTTCACCCTTTAAGAACTCTGAGCTGCTTTTCCCTGGGTCCCAGTATGTTCTCTCTTCCTTTTTGCCATTCTCTCTCTCTCTCTCAAATAAATAAACTTTATACTTCTTTCTATCCTCAATTCTTTCTCCACGAACCATCAACACTTTGTGAATTTTCACCCTTCCAGTAACTTACCCTGATACTTCTCGAGTGTGAAATACTAAGATACACACCACACAAACATATGGATATCTAATTATTTCACCATCATATATTGATATCTTCTTATCCCTATGTTCATGAATTGCCTTATAACTTAAAAAAAATAGAAAATAGTATGTGTAAACAATCATATCTAGTTTATCTGTGCTGCTGAACTGTCTATCTTTAGGACTATATTACCTTAATTACTATAACTTTATAAAAAGTCTTAAAGCCAGGTGGTGTTAGTCTTCCAAATATGTTGTCTATTAAAGTGACTTGCCATTCTAGGCCTTTGTACATTTATAGAAACTTTAGAATTTGGCTTGTCAGTTTCAAAGATGAAATCCAGGTAGGATTTTGATTGGGATGGCTAGAGATCATTTTGGGAAGAGTAGTTATCTTAAAAATACCGAGATTTACAACTTCCGAATGCCACTTAGTTAGGTCTTCTTTTATTTCTCTCAGTAATATTTTATCATTTTCAGTGTACAGATGATTTCCATCATTTTCAGATTTATCCCTAAATACCACACATTTTGATGCTACTGTAAATGTTATTTTAATTTTAGTTTTTGATTGTTCATTGTCAGATAGTTTTTAATTTTTTGATTGACAAATTGTATATATTCATGGATACATAGTGATACTTTACATATAATGTACAGTGATCTCATCAGATCAGGATAATTAGCATATGCACCAGTTCATACATTTTTAACTTCTTTATCCTGGGAATACTCACTATCATCTTTCTAGCCATGGGAAACAATGTTATTTTGTTAACTGCAGTCATCCTACAGAGACACAGACTTGGCACAGACTCCTCCTGCCTAACCGCCATTTTGCATCATTTACCAAATCTCTCCTTATCTATCCTTCCCCTCCACCTTTCCCGCCTTTAGCATACTTTTCTCTACTTTCCAATTCCTTGAGATCAACTTTTTAGTTTTTATTAATACATATTAATAAGAACATGTGGTATTTAATTTTATTTCTGTTATATTTCACTTAACATAATGTTCTCCAGGTCCATCTATGTTGCTGCAAATGGCAGTATTTCATTCTTTTATGGCTGAATAGTATCCCATTGTGCATATACACCATATTTCCACATTTTGTTTATTCATTCATCTGTTTTTGGACACCTAGATTGATTCCACATCTTGCCTATTGTGAATAGTGCTGTGATCAACCTGGGGGTGCAGATACCTCTTCAATATACTAACTTTTCCCCCTTCAGATAAATGCAGAGTAGTGGGATTGTAGGATCATATGGCAGTTCTATTTGTGGTGTTTTGAGAAACCTCCACATTGTTCTCCATAGCAATTCTAGTAGTTTACTCTTCTGCAGATCCTTGCCAACATTTGTTGTATTTTGTCTTTTTATGAAAGTTTCCTGGCTCGGCGCCTATAGTTCAACGGCTAGGGTGCCAGCCACATTCACTGGAGCGGGAGTGTTCGAATCCAGCCCAGGTCTGCCAAACAATAATGACAACTACAACCGAAAAACAACCAGGCATTGTGGCAGGCACCTGTAGTCCCAGCTACTGAGGAGGCTGAGGCAAGAAAATTGCTTAAGTCCAAGACTTTGAGGTTGCTATGAGCTGTGACTCCACAGCACTCTACCTAGATGACAGCTTGAGACTCTGTCTCACAAAAAACAAAAACAAAAACAAAAATAAAACTTATAACTAGGGTAAGACGCTATCTTCTTGTGGTTTTGATTTGCATTTCCCAGATGATCAGTGATATTGAGTACTTTTTAATACATTTATTGGACTTTTTTTGTTTACTTTTGTTAAATGTTAGATAATTTGCCAATTTTTTTTTAAATTGGACTGTTTTTTTTTTCTTTTGGTTTGTTTTTGTATTTGTTTCTTTGCTCATGAGATGTTAAATGAGCAGTTTCCAAATATTTTCTCCCATTATGTAGGTTGTCTTTTCACTCTTGTGATTATTTTCTTTGCTGTGCAAACCTGTTGTAGTTTGATATAATCCCATTCGTTTATTTTTGTTTTTGTTCCCTGTTCTTCTGAGGTCTTTCTTATACACAAAAAATCTTTTCACATATCAATGTCCTGAAGAATTTCCTGTTTTCTTTTAGCAGTTTGATTGTTTTGGAATGTATATTTATGTTTTTGATCCATTTGAGGTCTTTTTTGTGCGTACGTGTGTGTGTGTGTGTGTGTAGTTAGATATGAAGGTACATTTTTTGTTCTTCTGCATACAGATATATAGTTTTCCCAGCACCCTTCCCTTTCCCAATGAGTGTTCCTAGTACCTTTGTGAAAGTTCAGTTTACTGTAAATGCATGGAATTTTTCCGGATTCTCTATTATATTCCATTGATCTATCAGTCTGCTTTTAGACCTGTTTCATGGTGATTTGCTTACTTGTACAAATGGGTCTTGGAATGTTGTTCAGTGGAGTATATTGACTTTGATTCACACTAGTCGCGTTATAAATTTCTCAGTGGCCAAAACTGAAAATTTTTGGCGAGGTGGTGAAGGTTTGCTGTGGGTGGTCTTGCTGAGCTGTTTCTCAGTTTAGGAGTGTATGAATGCACATGGTAGGTTAGCCAACTTAGGGTCTGGCTGACTGGGCTTTGGGTCACAGGCCTACTACTTTGACCAAGAGCCTTAGCATAAGGAGGCACAACAGCCCTGGAGCGTTTGCCAGGAGTGGGGCGCAGGGCTGCTTTTCAGGCTCTGGATGCATGTACAGGGCTAGTTGGCCAACATGGGAATGTGTCTATTGGACTACGGGATGTGGGCACACAGCTTCTTGGCTGGCCTGGATTTATGTCTGCGGGAATGGCTCCTGGAGCTCTTTCTCCAATTCAGGATAGGAATGCAGAGGTGTTCGGCTAGCCTGGGGATGTATCTTCCAGGCTGCTTTGCTAGCCTGAGTCATGCCTGTTGGTTTTGACACATATGGCTCTTTCTCAATTCCAGGATGTGAGTGGATAACTGTTTAGCACACCTAGGGTTTGTCTGTCATGGGCAGGCATGTAGTTACATCTCATGCCTGTACCATGACTTTATGGTTGCTCAGTTAGCCTCAGAGTGTTTCTGCAGAGGGTGGCCTATGAAGTGATTTGTTGGTTCGGGACATGGGTGCAGGGCTGTCTGCCTGGCCTTAGCACATGACAACCAGAGGTGGCTAGTAAGGCTGGTTTTTAGGCCCAGGGTGTAGGTACAGGCATGCTTGGTTGGCCTGAATGTAAATCTTCTGGTGCTCCCAATACAAAGCTGGGAAATCACTTCTGACTCAAGGCAGGTCCAGTCTGGGTAGGGGAACCAGGTCCCAGTCTATTGTATCCATGCTTCCCTGGATTTTGGTCTCCACAGGTGATTCCCTATGATCCCCTTGCCTTTCAGCACTCTCCCTTTCACACTCCAGTTAAATTTTATCTGTTATTGTGACTGGTTTATAGGGAGGATGAACACCAGGCATCTGCTGATGTCACTCTGCTAATAGTTATGAATGATAATAAGATGATAAAATTAGGCTCTGTAAATAAGAATGTAGGTGTGTGTATAAGCAGAGGGTGCCAAAAAATGTATGCACATTTTAAGAAAGAAAAAAAAAGAACTACATTAAATTTGTAAGATTCAACACTTGACTTCTGCAATTAAGAGATGCAAGATGCAATACACAAAATAACAAATGCTATCAGGATATATTATTGCAATTTTTAATATAGTTTTTTCTTTCTTGAAATGTGTATACATCTTTTGGCACCCTCTATATATTTTTTCTAAGTTTTAAAGACTGGTTTATAATTGTACTCAATAACACTCAACCTGTTCTCAAAGACAATATATCAAAATATATGGCATATTTTACTTTATTTACTATCACAAAACTCTCAAATTGTGCTTACTATTAGATAACTGGAATAATAAAAGAATACAAATACCAGCTCATAGGCAGTTAAGGCAGTTATATGACTACATGTAAAATTATCTGTATATTGATCTAATTGCTTTTTAATCTGATGTTTGTAGCATCTCTCTTTCTTTTCTCTTTTTGAAATCCTTTCATGCAGGTTACTGACTCTTGATTCAGTTACCTTTCTTCCCTCTCCCCCCAAACTATAATATTTTACTGATGTACACGTTTATATTTTTATCTTTAAAAAATTGGGAGTTTTTTTTGTTGTCGTTGTTCTGTATTAAAAGTGTAAACACATATCTGTCAGGGAACGAGGAAGACACAGCCCCATTTCAGGCTTTCTCTGGTGACCCAAGCAAGCAGCCCTGAGAAGTCAAAGCACTTTGCTAGCACACAAAGAGGAAACCAAGCAGCAGTGATAGAGCCAGTGCAAAAAGAGGAAGGTACACAACAGTGACAGGAAATTAGCAAAATTTTATTTTATGTCACATGCTTAAATTATAAGCAGATAGAACATACCTAAGTTTATAAGCAGATGGAACCCTCCTGAGAGGAAGGTGTGGACCCCTTCCTTGTGAACAATGAACGGCCCCTTATAAACTTTCCACCTTGTATTTATTCTCCAATTCTAATATTTATGCATTTCTTTTACCTAGAGTTTTGATTAAGCTGACTCCATAGTATTCTTAACTAACTTCTCCTTTGGAAAGTCTCCAAGATATTAGCAGAGCATTAGTTAATTATGGGTTGCTGACTAACTTCTTCTTTAAAAAGTTCTTATTGATCAATCCAACTGTAGAGCTCTTAGGAGTTAAGCAGTGCATAAATTTCAAACTTTCTAACCACAATCATGGCTAGTTCTGTTTCTATTGTAGCCCAGAATCATCTGTCTTCCCTTCCCTGTTCAAGCCTAAGCCAAGGAACTATCTGTTTCCTCTGATTCAGCAATTGTCCACTTTTCTACATCTAAGCAATGGTTTTCTTTTCTTTTCTTTTTTACCCTGTTCCTGACCTGCCCCTAGCAATATTTAAATAAAAGAGGGCAGGGACTCAAACAGATACTTATGCTGTGTGTTCATATTAGTATTATTCACAATATCCAAAGGGAGGAAGTGAATGTTGACAAAAGAATGGAGATACAAAAGGTGGTGTCTGCTAAAAGGCAATAGCCTTACAACAGAAAGAAATACTGACATATGCTACATATAAATGAACCTTAAAAAATTATGCTAAGGGAAATAAGCAAGTCACAAAAGAAAAAAATGTGATGATATTTGTATGAGTTACTTCAAGTAGTCAGTCACAGAGACAGAAAGTAAGATGGTGGCTGCCAGGGGCTAGGGAGGGAAGGGAAATGAGAAGTTAGTGTTTAATGAATACAGAGTGTGAGTTGGAGAAGAGTTCTGAAGGTGGATGTTGGTGATGGCTGCGCAACAGAGAAAATATACAAAAAGCCACAGAATAGTACAACTAAAATGATTAAAAAGGCAAATGTTATGTTTTTCCACTATAAAAAATTATAAGTACAGCATAAAAATAGAATATATTACATACACATTGGTGATGATATTTTACATGTTTGCACATATTTAGAATTTTAGGAACCCTAATTTTTTTTTTCATGTATATATATCTGCATTGATTGGGTACAATGTTCTGATTTCATATAGAATTAGGATCGCTCACATCACACTGGTTAATATATACCTCATCTCGTTTACCTAACTATTGTGTTAAGATCTTTATACTAATAGATACGACATGTACCATTGCATTATGCACCACAGGTGTGATCCCACCATTCACCCTCGATCTGAATTCCCCCATCCCCTCAATCCTCCCTCCTTCATCCTGGGTCATAGTTGTTTTCTATTCTTCATATGAAACTGTGAGTGATTGTAAATTGGTTTTGTAATAGTAGAGTACATTGGATATTGTTTCTTCCATTCTTAAGATACTTTACTAAGTCAGATAAGTTCCAGTTCCATCCATGTAAACGTAAAAGAGGTAAAGTCTCCATCTTTTTTAAGGCTGCATAGTATTCCATGTTATACATATACCACAATTTATTAATCCATTCATGAAGTCGATGGGCACTTAGGCTTCTTCCATGACTTGGCTATCATGAATTGAGCTGCAGTGAACAATCTGGTGCAAATATCTTTGTTATAAAGTGATTTTTGATCTTTTGGATATACACATAGTAGAGGCATTGAAGGATCAAACAGCAGGTCTACTTTTAGATACCTGAGTATTTTCCAAAAAGAGATGTATTATCTTTCACTCCCACCAGCAGTGCAAAAGTATTCCTTTTTCTTCACATCCATGCCAACATCTGTAGTTTTGGGATTTTGTTATGTGAGCCACTCTTACTGGAGTTAGATGAAATCTCAAAGTGGTTTTGATTTGCATTTCTTTGATGATTAAAGATGATAAACATTTTTTCATGTGTCTGTATGCTATGAGCCTATCTTCAGAGAAGCTTCTGATTTTATACCTGGAAAACCTTAGGGACTCAACCACAAAACTCTTAGAAGTGATCAAGGAATATAGTAGCATCTCAGGATACAAAATCAATACTCACAAATCAGTAACTTTTATATATATACCAATAATAGTAAAGCTGAAAAAACAGTGAAGGATTCTATTACTTTTACATTCCCCAAAGAAAATGAAATATTTGGGAATTTACCTAACAAAGGATGTGAAAGATCTCCATAAAGAGAATTATGAAACTCTGAGAAAATAAATAGCTGAAGATGTTAACAAATGGAAAAATATACCATGCTCATGGTTAGGAAGAATCAACATTGTTAAAATGTCCATATTACCCAATGCAATTTACAAATTTAATGCAATCCCTATCAGAGCACCACCATCATACTTTAAAGATCTGGAAAAAATAGTACTTTGTTTTATATGAAAAAACCTTTATTAACCAAGACATTACTCAGAAATAAAAACAAATCAGGAGGAATCATGCTACCAGACTTAAAATTATACTATAAATCTATAGTGATCAAAACAGCATGGTATTGGCACAAAAATAGAGAAGTAGATATATGGAACAAAATTGAGAACCAAGACACGAGCCCAGACACATATCATCACTGCATCTTTGATAAGTCCATCAAAAATATAAATTGGGGGAAAAATTCCCTATTTAACAAATGGTGCTGGGAGAATTGGCTAGCGACTTGTAGAAGGCTGAAACTGGACCTTTCACCATTAACAAAAATAGACTCTCACTGGATAAAAGATTTAAACCTAAGACATGAAACTATAAAGATTCTCGGAGAGAGTGCAGGATAAACACTTGAAGAAATTTGCCTAGGAGAATACTTTATGAGGAGGATCCCCCAGGCAATTGAAGCAATACCAAAAATACATTACTGGGATCTGATCAAAATAAAAAGCTTCTGTACAGCTAAGAACACAATAAGTAAAGCAAGCAGACAGCCCTCAGAATGGGAGAGGATATTTGCAGGTTATACTTCTGACAAAGGTTTGATAACCAGAATCCACAGAGGACTCAAGCTTATTAACAAGAAAAGAATAAATAATCCCATTTCTTTGTGGGCAAGGGACTTGAACAGGATCCCTGATTTTGGATAATTTAGTCCATGACTTACCAATATAGTTTTTGTTGTTGTTGTTGTTGTTGTTGTTGTTTAAGAGATAGAGTTTCAGTTTGTCACCCTAGGTAGAGAGCTATGGCGTCACAGCTCACAGCAACCTCCAGCTTTTGGGCTTAGGAGATTCTCTTGCCTCAGCCTCCTGAGTAGCTGGGACTACAAGTACCCACCACAATGCCTGGCTGTTTTTTATTGCAATTTGGCCGGACCAGGTTTAAACTCGCCACCCTCCATATATGGGGCTGGAGCCCTACTCACTGAGCCACAGGTGCTGCCCCCAATATAGATTTTTTTTTAAAGCTATAGATAATTTCCATTTTAAACAAGACTTACTAGTAACATTTTTTAAAACACATCAGTTTTGTTTACCAATATTAGTATATTATTATCTCTAGTAATGAAATGTGAAACAGCACCATTAGGTAGACCAAAATTGCAATCAGACTGATGCATAAAATTATGTGGAAAATATCAGAAATTATATATATCCCACATAGGTAAAACACAAATAAACAAAGCAGAAATTTTAATAGGATATAATTCAAATAAACCCAACCTGCTTTTCCTATCTGGTAGTTGTTTCTTACTTTCTTTCTAATGGGAATTCAGTGTTTCAAATAAATCATCTAAGTTTCTGTTTATATTTATATTTAATGAGATGCTATACAAACGAGTCAATGACACAGAATTTTACAAGATCAAGAATCTTCTTCTGGGGCTATTTCTTTTTAAGTTCTTTCTAAACAACCCAAGAGGCAGCTGGTGCTCCATAAATTATATCTTCTACCTTTACAAGATTACATTAAAAAATGTTTCCAGCATGAAATATTGGCTACAGGGTTAGCTAAATAAATTAAAGATGAAATAAAGCTCTGCTCTTAAAAAATAATTTGCAAGATTGTGGTATTTGTTTTTCTCAAGTGATGTATTCTTATAAAGTGTAATAACCTTTGGAAGGAAAACCTCTGGGGAAACTGGAGAAATGCTGAAGGGTTTTTTTTATTTTTTCTTTTTTAACCTTTTTTTCCTGAAGCTACAACCTTCATAACTTCTCTTTACATGTGTCTGTGTCTGGCAAAGTTCTGTCAGCTCCCACAAAAATCAGTAGGAAAGATTCCTTATTGTACACTAGGGTTTCTCCTTGGAATTCTTTCCCCTTCTAGTGCTCATATTTGTGTATCAAAGTTCTATAATGGTAATAAGAACGTATTTCATACTAGGTTAGGCAGTTCTTCTGAGTATTTTATTTATCATGTCAATACTTATGGGATTTTAAAATGTCTAGAAAACTGAAAATTAGCAAAAAGTAAAGAAAGAGAGGGAGAGAAAAGAAAATGTTTAGCCCCTTCTGTTACTGTTACAATGTACCCAAATTACTTTCTACTAATTTAATTAAATTAATGTTGTCATTTAACATTTTTATCTTCAAGAAAATTTTGGAATCATAAATAAAAAACTGCATTTGCTGATACATATGTTTGAACTGAATTGAAATATTAATATGTTACCTTACATAAAGAATCCAAACTGAACTCTAGTGTAGAAAACTTTATTCACATTAGGAAATCCAAAACTTGAAAGTCGTATTGAACTCAAAAAAAAAAAAAAAACCAATGTGTTTGATGCCAAAAATCTTTGGCACCACTATATGTGTAAGTGTCTTGAGTCCAGCAACTCAGAAGTCTCCTGATATCTATGATGGTTTGATGATTACGTTTGTCAACCATTAATTTTCCCATCATGTGTCCCTCATAGTTGAAATCTGAGAATTCCAATTTTCCTTATGCTATTTGGCCACCACATTCCTCAATGTCTCTTGGACTCAATATTCTTATTCTTAAGGCATTTATAATGAAAGTTCTTACCAAATGTACATGATCTGTGTCAATGCATAATAGGTTCAGAGAGATTCTAATTTCTTGGTAAGTAGTTGCTAATATTTTTAGTACCAACAGGAAAATGGCTTATGATAATGATTCCTTTGTTAATTTCTCACATGCTAGGTTGTACGTGAACACAAAAATATGTAAGATATGTAATTATTTATAAAAGGAAACTGTTTTCCTCTACCTTTTCAAGATAGGCCATGATTTTATGTTTAAATTGAAAGCACTACATATGAATTTTTTTTTAAAAATGTGATGCATGAGTGTTTTAGTATTGTAATTTATAAATGAGTTTAAGCAAGGAGGACAAGAAAGATGGAAAAAAGTTTTGTGGCATAGGAGAAATTTCTTAGAGATCTCTCAGCTCAACTAAGACTTGAACACAATGGGAATTTTTATTAAGAATTGAAAAGCAGTATGACCTTGGTGAATTTTTGAGGAAAATACAGAGTCTAACATTATTCAAAAGACTCTAACCAGTCAATGTACTTTTTAAGCAAGTGTTTCAAAGTGAGAGAACATAAAATGAAGATCAGGTATGTAATTATCTCAGTAATTTAGACTTGAGATGAATTACATGGAATTTTTTTTCTTTCCTCAAAGAGGGACAAATAGTTTTAACAGTCATTCTTTGTTAAGCCTAGACATGATTTCATATTTTGAATTAGTGTCATAGGGTGCTAAGAAGGTTAATTTCCCAATTTGTACCTATATCAACACTTTTGTTCTCAATCAAAACACTTTTTCACATAACTGATAACTGTCTGCACCACTTGATTCAGTGCTGAAATGCCAAACTAGGACTAATAAAAAATAAGATGTTAGAATTGCAAAAGGCTAAAATTAAAAATAACGATCCAATTCAACTCATCATTATGAAAATAAGAAAACTGAAGGCAAAAATTATTCAACTACATGAAAACTTGCTTCTCTCCTAAGAATCAAAAATTGTGGGTTGCTGAAGCAGAAAATTATCTGGTTACACCAACCATGGCAAAAGCGTACAGCACAAGGGAATTAGGATGAATGAAGAGAAGTCCACAAACTTCTCAGACTCCACCCCTCCCCACCTGGAACCAAGCCACAAATCACTGCTGTGGGAGTGGTGTGGTATAAAACTATTTCTGCACCAAGGAAGAGGGAAAGACTAATTTTGGGCTGAGAATTTTGCACTAATAATTGCAGACACATGTTACTGCTTAGTAGAGCAAGGGAACACCACCAGAGAGTGACAATTTGGATAATGGCAAATTGTTTGTATGGAAGGAAAAGTGAAATCTTTTGTTCTTATTGTGGGATAGAAAACTTGCAGTGATATGAAAAAAGAGGTATTTTACTAATGTGGGGGCAGGGAGTTAAGATATTATTTTGTCCCCAAAACCCAACACAAACAAGTGACAATATTATTTCCACATAAATGATAGAGTCAGAAAGTACTGAGAATGCCCCATCTTGATTGTCTGATGCTGAGGCTGGCTTAAAAATACCAAGAGTTATCTCTTTGCACCCAATGTAAAATTTGTGCCTTGTCAGAAGCAGTTATGTTCTACAACTAGTGAGGAACAAGAAAGTGAACAGAAATCCTCTTTATGAAGCAAGTGTAGGGATTGCTGACAGCTGATGGCTGAACAGGAGTATTGACATTATTTTCCAGAACTTCAGACCCCACACTAGATATATGATAGTAGCAGTTTACTGTTGGAGAAATTTGTATTATATGATTCACTAAATGTTACAATAATTCAACACACAGTAAAACCCAACCCCGGTAAACTGTTGGATACATTAACTTGTCCCTTGCCCCTGACCTAGCTAACACCAAAATGAGAATCAAAACAAGTATTACAAACATGGACATAAATGTCATTTAATCTAAGATTTTCCTACACTTGATAATTTGCATTTCATTAGAAATTTGGAGCTTCTATAAAAGCAGGTAGAATAAAACAAACCAACCACTGCCAGGAGATAAAGAAATAACAAAAGGATTAGACTGAGAGATAATTCAAATGTTGGAATTCACATTCAAATACTCCAAAATAACAATGATCAGTATGTTAAGGGGTATAGTTAATTAAAAAAAAAAAAAAAAAAAAACTATACCTGAATAGATGGAGAATTTCAGCAGAGATGGGAAGAGTAAAGGACAATTTTTACAATAAATGAAAACATAAGCAAAGATGAAGAACTATGTCAGCAAGCTAATTACCAGCTTGGTCAGAGGTGAAGAAAGAAGTGGTGAGTTTTATAGCAGGTCAATACAAATTATTTAAACTGAAGCACATGGAAGAAAAAGAAAAGAAAAGAAAAGAAATTTAAAAGACATGAAGACCAATCTGCAGTGAATCCAAGAATTGTGTGACAATGTAAAGTGGACTAAAATACAATTAATAAGATTCCCAGAAGGAGATGACAAAGAGAATGTGAGAGAGGAAATATTTGAAGAGATGACTAAGTAGATCCAATAAACTTGGAGAACCCCAAGAAAGATTAATACAAAATTAGCTTAAACTTAGAATGATCATACTACTCAAACTACCAAAACCAAAGGGAAAAAAAAATCTTGAATTCAGCCAGAAAAAAATAGTAACATTACCTAGAGAAAAACAAAAACAAACATTACAGTGAACTACTTCTTACAACTATGCAAGGCAGTGCCAACAATATAAAAGTCTTAAAAGAATTGCAAATAAAAAGTCAACCCAGAATTTTATACCCATTAAATATACAGCTAAAAATAACAATTAAAGGAAGACATTTCCAGAGAAATAAACACTGAAAACATTGCCAACAAGTCTGCTCTAAAATAAATGTTAAAGGGATTTCTTAAGTATGGAAGCAGATGGAACTTGAGAGTACACAAAGAAATGAAGAGTGCCAAGAAAGATAAAAGTAAGGATGAAAAACCCAATTATTTTATATTGCTCTAAAGAAAACTGATTGTCTAAATGAAAAAAGAAGGGTTTAACTCTATACTGTAGAGATAATATTTGAGAATAAAATGCATGACATCAATACTGCAGAGTAAGGGAGGGAAGGAATAGAGATATATACTTTTAAGATATGTGTGTTAGTATTACATAAATTCTAAGTCACCATAATAAGTTAAATACATATTGAAATCCCCAGAGAAACCATAAACATTTTTAAAAGGTGGAATATGTACCTTAATATTTTTATGGAACTTCTAGTTCTTATTTTTAAAGTTGTTTTTGCTGTGCTTTCATATATGAGGGAAGATTATTTTTAAATATCCATGTTTTGAGAATTAATGATATAAAAATTAATATATTTCTATCTAAAATATATTTTAACATTAGATATTAAAATAATTATTTAAAAATCCCACCCCAACATCAGGGCAGTATGTTAAGGTAATATTTTAAGTAGTATATGCCACATTATTTTTTCATGAAATTAGTTAAATTAAATTTTAGACTTGCACATAATATAGAATTGAGACCACACAGAGGTCACGTAAAGTTCCCAATGTGGGAGGCACCTGTGGCTCAAAGGAGTGAGGCGCTGACCCCATACGCTGGAGGTGGCAGGTTCAAACTCAGACCTAGTCAAAAACTGAAAAAAAAAAAAAAGAGAGAGAGAGAGAAAGAGAGAGTTCCCAATGTGGGCACTAGCAGAAGAGTTCTCACAGCTCTCACACAGAGGATTTCTTGAGAATCTGTGTCGTCACTTGAATATTGCTATTATCTCAAAAACAAATTAACGCATGCATTTTCCTCTAAAGATGAATATTGTAATTATAAAATGTAAGAAGTTATTATATTTTAGTATCTTTCTTTCCATCATAGTGGTAATAAATATTTGAAACAAAGAGAGTAAATTCAAAAGAATCAATATATGAAATTATTTGCTGAGTTTCTGTGTCTGTTCTAATTCAATTTTTTGTGGCATATTTTATTTTTATTTAACATTTATACTAAATATTTTCACTTTTCATTTTCCTGACATGCTAACTTTCCCAGAATTTTTATCATGTTTCATCCTTCAGTTTTTCATCTCTTAAGACTTTTCCTAAATGTGTATTATTTCAAAAGTAAGTTCTAATGAAGATGTATACATTAATATAAAAAACAAAGTTCTGGTTAGAATATTAGTTCATTTTATAAGCTACTTTTCTGTTACAGGTGTAACTTGAAAAGATTATTGGCATTAATAAATGAGTGGCTTCTTTTACAAAGCAAGATGAAACAATAGAGAAACCAGATTTAGTCTACATTAAAAAAAACCCCTAAAATAACAACAGCAACAACAAAATTGAAGTAAAAGTTGAAAAAACACTGAAAATCAGGTAAAAAGATACAATGACCCCAGATAGATTAGCAACAAACAAGGTTACCTCTACAAATGCCCTGGCTTACTGATTGCACAGTTTCCAAGCTGCAGCAAAGAGATTTGCAGGGCTCTTCAGGGAACTCAGTATTTTCCCTGTTGAGAGGACTGTTGTCTGTTAATGATACCAGACAAGGTGGCACTGAGACTGGCCACCTTGGCCCTGGACCAGTTGCTGTTGCTGCAAATGGAGAAATTCAGCCAGACATGAGCAGGAAGACACTGGTGCCATGCTGTCTACTCACATAGACTTCTGGCAATTCCTCCAGTGCATCCCTGATTGGTCTCTTTTCAAAATCTGCTCCTGATTGGTCTGTTTTCGAGACTTGAAAGCTCACTGGACAACTGCCACTATATAAGCCCCTAAGCAGACAGCCCTAACGGAGACCTCTGAGAGACAGCAGGAGAGCAAGGACGTTTGGCTTTTTGTAAGAGCTGTAACACTTGTATTACTACTGATCCTGCTCTGGAAGGAGGTTTGGCTCTTTGTGAGAGCTATAACACATGTTGAATAAAAAACCTAATAAAACCTAACCTACTGCTGATCCTGTGGTCTGTAGGTTTATTCTTCGAACCACCAAGACCAAGAGCCTGGAAATCCAGTATCAAAGTCCGGTATCATTAAGACAAAGTGGGTAGAGTTCAGATAGCAGAGAAATGGAGAGAGTTGCCCAAAAAGAGCATTTTTGTAAGGGAATCCCTGAAATTTTCAACAGAAATATTATCAATGGATGCATGTGAGTTAAATGATTATGGAAGCAACCATCAAAGGATTAGAGATATTACATGATCAGAGACAACATGCCTGGTGTTCATACAGTATTAAGATTAGCACAATTTCTACTAGCCAGAATGGAAGGGCATATAATCCACAAGACATGAAGTACAGAACCCACAAGGGTCTTTTCTGTTGGGAAATTATTAGCTTTAGAGAAAACATTACTTTGTTTATATCAAACTAATCTTAAAAGTAAAAGCTAAAAAGGATAAACCTTTTTCTGAATAAATGCCTCATAGAATAAAGCTTTTAAGAATATATGTAAGGGTACGAAAATATCTAAAACTCTGAAAGTTGAAATTCATAGCATCAGACATCCAATCAAATATTACTAGACATGTAATGAAGGATAACATGACCCAGAATGAGGAGAAGAATTAAACCAACTCAGAAGTAACACAGATTTTCAAAATAGCACACTAGATCTCTTACATCACTACAGTGCATGGTACTATTGTATTTTAGTCATTTAAAAGCTAAAGTAAAGTTCATACATATTAAATGGAGTTGTAAAATACACTGTACATATTTTGAAAAAATGAAATTATATTTCTACAGGTGAAAATTATAATGACTAACATAAAAAATACCATAATGTGCAACAGCAGATTAGACACTACAAAGAAAATATTAAGAATTTGAAGAACAAGAAAAACTATTCAAAAATGAAATAAAAACACAAATAAAACCCTATCACCCCTCTTTTTCCCCTAAAGAAAGTTTCAGTGAGCTATAAGAAAATTTCATGTGGCCATACGTTGTATAACGTAATTGGTATTTTCTAAGAGATTAGAAAGAGGAGGAAGATAAAAAGTATAAGAAGACATTGAGGTTGAAAATACTCTAAATTTGATGAGAACTAAAACCCCATGAGAATTTCAAACGACTCTAACCACAAGACACATACATGGATGATACTACATTAAGACACTGCAAGATCAAATTGCCCAAAATCAGTGATAAAGAGAAAACCATTTTTTTAAGAGGGAGGGGGATAGAATCTCACTTTCTTGCCCTGGGTAGAGTGCCATGGTGTCATAGCTCACAACAACCTCAAATTTCTGGGCTCACGTGATCCTCCTGCCTCAGCCTCCTAAGTAGCGGAGACTTGGCACCCACCACAACACACGGCTATTTTTTTTTTTTTTTTTATAGAAAATCTTAAATGCAGCCAAAGGAAAAAATGACACAGTATGTACGGAGGAGCAGAGATAAAGCTGAGAGCACATTTCTGATAGAAACAGTAAAAATGAAAAGATAATTAAGTAATATTTCTCATATACTAAAAGGGAAACATCTGTTAATTTAATAGTTTATGCATAATAAAAATGTCTATTTGAAATTAAAACAAAATGAAGACTATTTCAGGCATATAATAACTAGAAAAAATCACCACCAATATATGAAATGTTGAATGACATCCTCAGAGAAAAAAAAAAGTATGATGCTAGATGGAAATATGAATATAAAGATATAAAAATACATGGTATATTTTGGGTAAAAATATGCACCTTTTGCTAATATCTCTATCTATTTCTTCAAAATGCAATTGATATTTTAATAGAAATAAAAACCGTATAACATAGGGTTTATAGTACATGTAGAAGGAAAATGTATGACAACATTAGCAAAAAGATCAGGGGAGGAACCATGAAAATGAACTACTGTAATGTTCTTAAACTATACATGGAATGGTTTAATATCACATAAGGTTAAGCTTTGATTAAGTGAAAATTGCATATTACAAACATAGAAAACCTAAAGCAACTACCATAACTTAAAGAATATATATATATATATATACATCACTTCAACAAATACTGCTAGAACAATAGAATATTGCAAAAAGTGAACATCAATCCAAACATTACATTATATACATAAAATGACTAAAGTGGATTTTACATCTAAATATAAAATCTAAAACTATAAGACTTCTATTAAGAAAATATAAGGTACCATCTTTGTGATCTTGGCATTAGGCAAAAATTTCTTAAATTTGACATCAATGGCACAGTCCATAAACACAAATTAATAAATTGGAGTTAATTCATATTAATATCTTTTGCCAATTGCATGATAATGTTAAGAGAATGAAAAGTCAAATCACACACTTGAGAAATATTTTTAAGTCACATGTTTGATAAAGTACTTGTATCAAGAATATATAACAAACTCTCCAAAACACAATGATAAAATAATAAATCCAATAAAATGGGAAAAGATACACAATGGCAAAAGTACATGACAATACGCCAATATCATTAGTCAGTAGGGTAATGCAAATTAAAAACACAATGAAATATCTCTACACCTATTCCAAAAGCCAATATCTGCAAGACTGACCATAGGAAGCGTTGGTGAGGAGGTGGCAGAAGGACTTTTACACACTCTGTGCACAGCCAAGACCAACTGGAAAGGGAGAATGATGTCTTCCCTCAAATGGTATGCTTTTAGTAGAGTTAGGAAGAAATGTTAAGCAACGAGGGGGAAAATGTTTACTACAGGTCCCACGGTGGCCAACATAATCTTACAAGTCTGATATGATTTTATAGGAAAAGGAAAAGAACATGTGAAAACAAATCTTGAAACAGCCCAACAGAAAGAAACTGTGAAGCTCATCTGCAAGATGCTATGAAGTCTACAAACACATCCCCAAAGAATTCTGTTAGAGAAAGCATTCCTGGTCAGATGTATCCTTCATCCTCCTCAACATCTGTTCTCTACATTGGTTGGGAGAAATATAAAAGTGTTCTCCAAATTCACAAAATCCTAAAGTAAAACAATCAAAAACCTAGAAAGATTAGATAGAAAACAGAATACTTTTTTATAAAATGTCTTTTCTACCGGACGCAGTGGCTCACGCCTGTAATCCTAGCACTCTGGGAGGCTGAGGCGAGTGGATTGGCTGCGCTCACAGGTTCAAGACCAACCTGAGCAAGAGAGAGCCCTCTCCCCACACCCCCACACAACAGTCTTCTAAAAATAGCCAGGCTTTGTGGCAGTAGTCCCAGTTACTCGGGAGGCTAAGGCAAACGAATCACTTGGCCCAAAAGTTTGAGGTTGCTGTGAGTTAAGACACTACAGCACTCTACAGAGGGCAACAAAGTAAGACTCTGCCCCTCAAAACAAATAAAATACAATAAATGTCTTTGCATTCTGTTCTTGCTGACTTAATCACCATTTCAAGAAATAATATAAATTAAATACATTAAATTCCAACTACTAAATCAACTATTTATAAATAAATTAATACTGAAAAAGATGTTCAGTTAAAATTATTTTCATGAATGTTAGTGTCTTGCATATCTAATGGTTTCCCAGAAATAAAGATGTCAGTATGATAGGCATTGAATAAGTGAGATTGGTTTGTTAATGAATTGTATTAAGAAAGGAGAATGAGGATCAATAAAGAGGTTGAGTGAATTTTATTTTGCATTACATATTATTTTTTCGTGGGAAAGGGCATCATATGTCCACATGGGTTTTATACCCATAAATTATTTCTATTTCAATTTTTGAAAGATTTTTTTAAAAAACCTCTAGCTATCTTAATAGGCAATTCGTGGCAGTTACGATTGAAGGGTTAAAGTTTAGGAGATGAAATACAATTGTTACAAATCTATTTAATATCATTCCTGCATACTAATAAGACAACAACATGCCACCACAGTTTGAAAACTTCCTGAGTAATTCTAGCTTTAATAAAGCAATCAGAAATACTTTTCTTCATCATTAATAATTTGTAATCATTGTCACTTTTTGCCAGAGTGACCATTGTCACCTTTTGCTAGAGTTTTCTTCTGAGACTCACCTCACCCCATAATCATTAGTCCCCTGGCAGATTCCATATGTGTATTCCTACCAATTAAGCACGGAGGGAACCTGGTTCACAATTTTATAAATGTAGTACATTTACCCTCTTTTCAGAAAGTAGCAAGAATGGAGATCACACAGAGCATTAGAAATGGATTTATCTGATGGCCAGAATTCAAAATTTCAGAACCGGGATAATACACAAGGCAATTAATGTGGTATTTTTGTATATAATACACTTAGTCTAAGTTTTTGTATTTCTTCATCTCCTACTTGCTAGTCAGTATCTTCAAATCTCTCTCTTGCTCCTATAAATGGAGAGACATTATTGTTATAAAACCATCATTGTATTGTTAATAAGGCCAATACTTGATTTTTCCTTTAATCAAATTAAAAAGAATTATGAACAGAACAGATTATCCTTGAAACTTTCTCTCTGCTTGGCTTCCATGCCTCTCTTCTCTTCTATGGTTTTCTCCTGTGTTAGTCATTTCTCAGTTTCTGCTACCAGGTTATCCTCATATGCCCACTTCTCCCTCCCGGACTGGTGTTTCTGAGGACTGCGTCCTAATGCTTTCAGGGGTACACACCCCTTTTACTCTCTCCTGAGCAGGCTTATTCCCTTTCAGTTATGTAATTCCACTTAGTTATAAGTATATCTAAAAAGCTAAATTTCCTAAAGTGGAAAACATTATTTATCTTCTTCCCAAAGGTAATACTTTTTTATGATTCTTTACCTCAAAGAAAAGCATTATTGTGAAATAGGTACTTGATCTGAAGAAATCTAGGATTCGTCCATGGGGTTTTTTTCAACCCAATCACTCATCCACAGCCAGTTGACTTCAAGGTCCTGTTCTCATGAAATTATAGAAACAAAAACAAAGACTCTAAGCATTCATAGAGGACACCACGTCGTGTATTTCTAAGATTTCAGGTACATTAAAAAGAGAAACAAAGAATAAAAAAATTAAATAGGATTTCAAAATAGTGTGCTTTAACATAAATGTCTATTTGTAATATGCATATTAATGTTACACATTTCATTTGTTATCAAATTATTTTTGTTGTTTTAATTTTAAATTTTAATTTGTTTTAATTTTTACCTCACATAGCCTAATTTCTAAACGCTGTTTCTCTATCAACTCATGAGCTTGGAATACTCATTCTTTTTTGTGAATAACTTCTAAATGGAAATATTCACAGTAATGTTCTTATGGTTTATTGTGAAAAGAATATAAATTAATACCTTACCATTTGGCACATTCTGTAAATATTATTTATATACTTGAAAGTGTTAATTGTCATTATAATGAGTGGATAGATTCTTCGGATCACAAATTCAGTCACATAGAAATAAAGCTCTAGTATTTTTTAAAATTTCAAGCCCATAATTTGTCTAAGAGTGGAACATTTTACCTTGCCAAATAATATTAATAATAAATTCAATAAAAACAGAAATTTCTTAGTCAATTAAAAATAAACTCAGTGTATTTAGAATTCTCCATATTCTTAGGTGGTCTCCATATTTCAGGTGCTGTGTTGGCATGGTGTTATGGTGGGAATATGCTGGATAAAATCATTCTCAGACGTGGTTATCCCTCTACACAAGTGTTTGCATTCCTATCCCTAGTTAAATCTTTCAACATATAGGCTGCTATAAGCCATTGGATCTGCTTTCACCACCATGATATTTTTTAATTCCTCTCTCTCTCTCTTGTTCTCATATCATATAAATTCCATACCCTTACTGGATTATATGATGTTAACTAACCCCTTGCTTATCTGGGCTGCTGAAAAATGATGGTGATTTACTTGGTCCTCATGACAAGTAAACAACCCCCCTTTCATTGTACACATCCCCCCTTCCATTCTCTATTTATACAACAGCGCTGGTGGCTCAAACAATTCTTGCACGGCTTCATCTCTCAGGTGACCACATGGGATCAAGACATAGGTCTACCTGTGAATGTCAGAACTTCTATTGCAGTCTCATCACCATTCCTATCGAAGCTAATCTCCTACGGGAGAAAGTAGATGGACTTTTAAAAGAATTCTAATACCATAAATCTGTTATTTTTCTGCCTTTTTTTTGGCTGGGGCTGGGTTTGAACACAACACCTCCAACATATGGGGCTGTCGCCCTACTCCTTTGGGCCACAGGCATCACCCTATTTTTCTGCTTTTATTTTCTTTTTCTCCAGTGGCCTAGAAAAATATGTTGCTCCTGAGTTCTAGGGAAAGAGATAGGGCAAATGAGCTTAATATATCTGTTCTATGGCTGAAAAATCATTTTTGAACTAAAATCTAATACTCAATCTTAGTTTTTCTAATTCTGCTCAGAATATTGACTTGTATGACAAACATCTTTTGTCAAGTTGCTTAAAGGGAAAACATCACTAGATAAAAGGAATGTCACTACAGAAAAATTCATAGATTGGTTATTATGTCATAAGAGCATTTCATTACATGTTTTATATTTATTTTTTCATCAGATTAGAATATATTATTGTTTTAAAGATATTCATCCTGTCTTAATCTACAAACACCCTACTAATCTTCTAATACAACTCTCATGCTTTAGGGCTATATTTTTAATTCATTGTAAATCTCTCATACTGTATCTAAGATGCATCTCATTAAAAGATGAGAAAAAATATATTTAGATGGTTTAATTTTATTTTTAATACATTATTTTTCTATTTTACTTATAGCAATTATTTATGAAATGTTTTTAAGTACATACTAAAAATAAAAAATTTTTAGTTAGTGGAAAATTTAAAAAATTCTATTTGTCAACCTTAAATTGTGTGACTTTTCTCCAATAAA
The DNA here is from genome assembly GCF_000181295.1 of Otolemur garnettii. Lineage (NCBI taxonomy): Eukaryota > Metazoa > Chordata > Mammalia > Primates > Galagidae > Otolemur > Otolemur garnettii. Next base: position 1,231,679 of record NW_003852594.1, on the reverse strand, counting down.
CAGATGTCTTCACTTTAGCATTTGACCTTTTTACAATTGTTCTTTTTCAGTAAACATGTATTCTATGTTTTCCTTTTCTAATATTTAATACATATAAAAAGGTTCTATACTGAGAATTGTATTTTCATTCTTTTGTTTTGCAGCTAGGCAACATAAAAAAATATGAAAATCACACTGCTCAAAGCATTCGCAGTAACATTTGCTCTCAATTGTAACGTTGGCATTCTTCACAAGTTGTTTGTCTTTGTAAGTGCCTCAGTGACATTTTACTTTAGGCTTAATATCTGAATTTTTTTTTGCATATACCCCCATGCTTTCTACATGATAACTGAACTGCTGCTGTGAATGCACTCCTGGGATTTTCAAAAGAAAATGACTTCAGATAATGTGAGAATCTCAGGGTCTTTCTTTGTAAGTTTGGGAATGACTGTCATGGTCCATCACCTCTCCCAGAATGTTCAAAGATTTGAGGAGCCCCTGTTTCCCCATCCTCACGTGCTCTTTCACATGGTGGGAGTAAACTATTTTCCTACCTCCAGTTGGATTTCCTCTGAAAAAAGAAGTTCGTATGAAGGACAGAGAGTCATTAGGTCTTAAATAAAGTTATTTCTCATATGTGAATTTTAAGTCAGTAGCAGCTAAATATAAAAAGAATCTCAAAAAAAAATAGCAGTTATTTCAGGAGTCTTACCAGACTTCTCTCAAGGGCACTAAACCGTGGTTGGAAAGTGATAATTTGACATGCTCACCAATATTAAAGCAGCAACGCTTTCTCCCTGAAGAGCAGCTAAGCTTTTTCCCTGAGCAGCTTCAGGTTGACTCCAGTGCTCTCCCTCCTGCCAGATCCTGGCTAACCTATTTTTCAATTCAAAATGCTTCCTTTCTAAATTACTAACCCCCCAGAGAACATCACCACATCAAGAACAAAATGCTTACATCCATTAAGGATAAAGGAGCTTGTCAGCTAAACAGTGGGACCTAGAACAGAAAGACCTTAGCTTTCCGTGGAGAATATGTGCTCACTCCTCGGTGGTTCTTTGGGATTCTGCTCATAAATACTGAGATGTTCAGGGATTAGAAGACATACTGTAGACAAATGGGTCATACCAGGCCTGATTTATGATAGAATCCCATCTATTGGTTGTCAAACATGGTTTATATGCTTTTTTTTAGCCATTATATTTTTCTGAACATAGTCATATCTATCCTTATTTCTCATGAATGTTAAGGAACAGAGATCTTTACATATTTCCCTAGGCTACAGAATTATACAGAATTGAAGTGCTTTTTTTTTTGGAAGTTGCATCTCTTATATTTATACATAAATCTAAATAGAAAATTCTAGCCTAGTGTGTAGAATTGCAGTTTACCTATAAATTTTGTCTTAGATAAATATTACTTCTATTGAGAGACCTATGAATATATATTTAGCTCTGTTTTCTGATTATACGCTGACTTTTAAAATATTACAGCTATATTTATATTTAACATTTTTACACCAAATATTTAACATATTTATATTTCATATGCTAATAGTAAATGTGTTTTCTATTTTGGTACTAGGGACTAGTTTCAAAAATGACAATTTTTCTATGGAAGACAATTTTTTTTCATAAAACTGGAGGGAGTGGGCAGGGTGGGGAAGGAGGAAGAATTCTACAGCCAGCTCCTTACAGGCCACAGTCTGTTAGCCACCCATAACCTGAGGCTTGGGAACCACAGACTTGAGGTATTGGAAAATGTTTTAGTCTGATAGAGAATGAGTTCATACCATTGTAATTTTCTAAATTTATCAGAATACAGAAAAATACTTCTGTGTTGATCACTGTTGACCGTGGACATACATCCATCAAAGATGACTTTCCCTGGCCGTCTCCCTCTTTCATTCAATTTTGTTTTCATATTTTAAATGGAGCAGAAGGGAGTTCCTGGGCAATTTGCCTAATGTTGATACTGAGAGGGTGGTGAGAGAACTAAAAAAGAAGATTAGGAAGAGAAACATGAAATCTGAATATCTTAAATCTATATAGGATTTTGGAAGAATGAGACTAGATCCAAAGCACATTGATATAATTTTGGGAACTTCCAGTGACAAAGAAGTCAGTCAATCTGAATTAAACTGTGGATCACAAGGGAAATGTTATGCTAAGAAACACATATTAAAATCATTCAACTGCTGTGAAATAGACTTACGGACACATAGAGTATCAATTATCCAGTGTTTAAAGTCGCTGATACAGACTGGGCTACATTATATATGACTCTGTACCATCTTCTGACTGACAGATAATTTGGATCATGTATAAACAGCATTTCTTAGCAGTTATCTGCAGGAAGTACAATTAGATTGTATCAATTGCTTGTTGGGGGAATTAGGCATTATATAAATAAGTGAATAACCCCATTTTAAGGAGTTATTTCAATATTTGCCACGTAGACTTTAAAATACGTGAGGAATATTTTCAAGGCTACATTTTAAAAAGTTACTAATATATTTAATAATAAAAAATTATAATGAAGTTGAAAACAATTCAGTTTCCTATCGCAGCTAATTTCAAAAGTATATAAATAATGTCTCCATAATTAGAAGAAATCACAACAATTCCCAGTATTTTGTTCTTCGTATATACCCTTAGTTCATGTATTTGGTAATAAATATCTAGAATTTTTAAAATTTGATTTCACACAGAGTTAATCATAAAAAATATTTCACAATTGCTGAAGACAATAAAAATGTACCATTACTTCTCATGCTAAAAGTATTCTGAGGTATTAATTATTAGTCTAATTTTCTGGTTTCACAATGCTACCCTGTTTCGTAAACTCATGATTGACTTAAGATATCTAGTCATTGAAAGATTCGAGTTAATTGTAGCTATGCAAAAGTAATAATAGTCTATATAATTGCCAATAGCATGATGTATTATTATTCAAGTCAGAGGATAGGGTATTAAGAATGCATGGCATATCTTTAACATTTCTATGTGTTGCTAAAGCATAGCTAATCTTTACTAATGAACTGGAAAAAAACCAAGAAATGATGGTGATAGTTGATGTTTAGCCAAAGATATTGGCCATGAGAGAACTGTGAGATGAGAAATGCAACACTATTTATAAGTGCATACAAGAATAAAAGTAGGGGTGCAAACCAGAGTTTTCCAAGAACTTTATGGTCCATAAGTGAACTTGTATTCATCAATTTTTTCAAAGCTGTATTGATACACAATACTTTATGTGGTTCTATTGTACATTTTGATAATCTTTGATATTTGCATATATCCCTGAACCTATCAACACATAAAAACTATGAACATTTATATTACTAAGACTCCCCATGTTTCCTTATATCTTTTTCTATTCCCTTCTTCCTGCCTATCCCCACTTCATCCTCAAGCAACTGATCTGTCACTGTCCATGGGCCTCTAAATCCCTATGTATGGAATCATACAACACATATGGCTTTTTGACTAATTTTTTGATCACTCAGCATAATTACTTTGAGATTTATTCATGTTGCTACTTGTGTCTTTGGTTATACTCTTGCTATTGAGTATTTTCCATTATATACATTTAACACAGTGTGTTTACCAACTACCAAGTCACCTGCCAGTGGACAGGTGGATTGTTTCCAGTTTGGGGCTATTACAAATAAAACTGGTATGAACATTCATGCACATGCCTTTAAATGGATATATGCTAATGGTATTCATGTATGCCAGGAGTGGGATGGATTAATATATGGTAGGCATGGGTTAAATATGAAAACAGAAAATCTGAAAAATTGTTTTCCCAGGGAAATCTCCACCAGAGAACTTTAAATCCAATCTGGCCATCTATATTTCCTCCTAAACCTGATATGATGATTGATTTTGAGATAGTCACATGAACCAAGGAAGACCAGATATAATCTTATGAATTTTCACTTGGATTAAAGTGTATTTGTTTGAAGAAAAGCTCTTTTCTCTTAGTCTCCCATCTACAAATTCAGATGGGATGAGCTAAGGTTACTTTTTGGTTATACCATATGTAATGTTCTCTAATCTCTGGGGATAAAAATTGCTCAAGTAGGAAAACATGAAGGAAAAACACAGAGAAAAGAATAACATAATTGTCAAATGGAGAAAAGAGAAATAAATATTACACTTCCTGGTGGTCCAGAGAATACTGCGGAACAATGGTGGAAGAATTCAGCCTCTAAAAGTAAGAACAAATTTTAAGAACTACACCAAATGGGGATAACTAGACAGAGACCATGTAATAAAGATCATTCTGGTTTCTTGAGAAATATGAACTTTAACTTTTTTTTTGCCTGTTAACTGAAAATTTTCCATGACCTAACATCTGTAATTGTAACTTTGTATATGTCTTGAGAAAATAGTATAAAAGAACTTTGGACTATTATAACAACTTGGGGGGGACTTGGGGCTTTAAGGATTATGGCCTGCTGAGTTCTCACTGACTAGCTATTAAAATTCCTTCCCCTATAATCTTTGGTGAAAGTCTGTTGGTTTTGATTCATTGGTCTTGCAACAAAATAGAAAGAGCAACAGAAAATCATGTGAACTCATCATTGAGTCCTTAGTCATTAAAACTAATTGGTCTAATAAAAACCCCTCTCCCCTTTACTTCTTCAGCAGATTTAACTTGCTAACAAATGATTTTTCACTAACTTAGATATCAAACTTTCTTGATATGGATCAACTGTTCTACTTTGCACCTCTGTTAGAATAATATCTATTTGCTGTATTTTTCACATACTCCCTATTTGTCTTTATCTTCCTGTTTATTACTTCCAAGTTATATTTAGACAACCACATCTTCATATACAGACTCATATATAGATGTTTTTGTTTATTAAAATAATTGCCTAAGAAGCAGAATTTTTTCATTCTTATTTTTTAATATTTTTTAAATTAAATCATAGCTACATACATTAATACTATCATGGGGTACAGTGTGTTGTTTCTGCATACAGTTTGAAATACTTTCATCTAAGTGGTTAACATAGCCTTCATGTCATTTTCTTAGTTATTGTGTTAAGACATTTATATTCTACATTTAGAAATATTCACATGTACCCGCATAGGATAAACCATAGACGTAATGCCACCAAACACCCTCTCTCCACCCGTCCTCCCCCCTCCTTACCCCCCTCAATTTTTTCATTCTTATAATTTTACTTCTTTCTAATTTAGGATTTCTATGTGGACATAAGTTTTTATTTATTTTGCGTGTCTGTTGACAAACACTTGCTTTATGCAGGGTGGCCATAACGTTCATGGGCAAGTACACATGAACGCTATGGCCATTCTGCATATCCTTGTTCTAAGTATCTCTAAATATGAAAATATTGTCTTTATTCTCATCAATTTTCACATATTTCAATTGGGAGCCAAATTTCCACCATAGAAGTTTATGTCACTATAATATACTTTAACATAGCTGAGCTTAATTACTGAAGCAAAGAATTGCCTCATAATGATTCATGATACAGTGCTTTCCAATCTAGTCACAATCCCTCTTTTTAATCATCATCTCTGAAAAACTAATAAAATATAAAGTAAATATTTCATTTTATTCCTACAACTCAGCTGACAAATTATAGCCTGTAACACCAATGTATAAAAATAAAAGCCAAGCTGTTTCCTTACCAGATCTTTGAAAATTAATAGATATACAATCAGAAAAGCACTTATATTTGTAGAGGAGCTTATAGTACAGTTAAGTTAAATATTCATTTTTGAGGAGAAAAAGGGAAAACAAAATTATAAGAAACACGTATGGCTCAAAATATGTCATTGCCCTAAATAAAGTAGAAACAACCTAATTACAATCACATTAAGTGAAAGTATGTATTTGCTTAGGGTATTTAATACATCCAAAGGTTTGCTTTTGACTCATGGTTCAAATGACTTTATCAAATTTCTGATTATTTTTCCATATTTTGTCTCTTAATAAAATTGTTGTAATTTAGGTATAGTATTTTTGCACTATTGAACTATTGACAGCTGCTTTAGCCCTTTTTTCCTTCAAATGGAAAAGGTAGAGGCTTTCGCCCAGGTTTATGGTAATGTCTTAATCAAGAGTTTAAATTTAACTTAATAGAAAAGGATAAAAGAGGTCCATATTGGGGAAAAACAATATATAGGAAAGGCCCAGACTACATACGTCCAATACAAATGCCAGTGAAAGAGTTCTGGTTAAAAGCAGTGCATTTCTGTTCTCTTTACTATTTTTTAAATCTTAGATTTAACAGGAATATAAGACCAAGAAATTCAAGATAAAACATTAAGGAATCTTATCCATAGTTTATAAAGAAGGAATAATAGATGCAATAAAATTTAGATCAAAGATAAAATGGAACGAGGTAAATTCATAATTCCTTGCAGATTTTAAGAGAAGCACAAGAGTTCCAGATTAAGTTCTATTGCTATTAGTGAAAGGGGGTGAAGAGGAAAACTATTCGCACCTACTCACTCGAATTCCCAAGGTTAGGATATGGGTATTTAGCAGTTTCACAAATAGCCCACTGTGGAATGTGGAGACATGAAAACGTTGACATGCTACTGCCAGTGCACTGCGGTCCATAATGTAGCAGCTATGTGATTCGGAAAAGTTAATTAGCTTTACTGTGCCACAAAATATACATATGCAAATGAGAAAAGTAGTACTATCTCCCTTGAAGAGACTTTTTTTTTTTTTTTTTTTTTTTT
>NW_003852594.1:1223754-1224857 GCF_000181295.1 Otolemur garnettii | reverse complement strand
ACTACAGGTGCCCGCCACAACGCCTGGCCATTTTTTGGTTGCAGCCATCATTGTTGTTTGGCGGCCCAGGCTGGGGATTCGAACCCGCCACCTTAGGTGTATGTGGCTGGCGCCTTAACGTTCCCATTCATGACAGGCTTGGTGGCTCGCACCTGTAATCCTAGCACTCTGGGAGGCCAAGGCAGGTGGATTGCTTGAGTTCAGGAGTAGGAGACCAATCTGAGCAAGTGCAAGACCCTATCTCTAATGAGAGCCAGGTGTTGTGTCAGGGGCCTGTAGTCCTAGCTACTTGGGAGGCTTGGAGTTTGAGGGTGCTGTGATCTATGATTCCATAGAACTCTACTCTGTCTCAAAAACAAACAAAAAACTTATTCCTTCATTAGTAAGTATTATTGAACATTTACTATATAAAAGGATTTCTGTATGCATTTTAGAATATCAAAACAGACAAAGTTCTTCTCTTCATGGACTTAATATTCTAGCAGGATAAAGATAATAATTAGTATACCTAAAAAAATTCATAAAGTAAAAAGTACTATGAAAAAGTAAAAAGAAGAGAGTAAAGAGGGTTCTGTTGAAAATTAGAAGAATGGTAGTACCAGTGGTCAAAATTAGAGCTGTGCACCTGGGCATCAGCTTTGTGTGGAGAAAAATGAAAGAGGTCTGGGAAAGAGCAAGCCTGTGCCCATGAGCAGTGGTCACAGACTGAGATGGTTAATTGTGGAGCTGGAAGAGGCCTGATTGGAAAATAGGACAAATGAGATACAAGGAAAAGTCAGGCAGATTGATTTATTGGAGTGGACACAAAGTTTTAAGATCTTTTAATTGTATATTAAGAACCACCAGATTTAAACTACTGCCTTAGAGTCACTTACATTTATTTAAAAAAGTGAACAAGGAATGTTAACCCTCTCTATACATGGCCAGCTCAATTTGTGCACAGTAGTTTCATAAACAGAAGAGCAAATGTATGTAGGGGGGCTTTGTACCCACACAAAAGCATGGACCCTCTTTCACCAAAATATATTCACCTGTTATTACTACTGAATATTTGACTTGCCAGTATCAGAAATAAAGACTCAGCTCTTTTTTTTTTTTTTTTT
>NW_003852594.1:1197574-1223586 GCF_000181295.1 Otolemur garnettii | reverse complement strand
ATTGTTGTTTGGCGGGCCCAGGCTGGGGATTCGAACCCACCACCTTAGGTGTATGTGGCTGGCGCCTTAGCCACTTGAGCCACAGGCGCCGAGCCAAAGACTCAGCTCTTGACCACCTGCAAAGCAAACCAACTTATTTGCTTGGCCCCTTGTATATTTGAAAAAGAATAGCTTTATTCTATGTGATATTGGTACATATTCTGGGTTGCCTTTGAAGCAAGGAACATTCTGGGCACTGTGGTATTTATTCTATGGGACCAGCTGTAGCAGTAGAGATTATAGCTCACCTAACATTGCTCTTTTAAGTTGTTCTCTATCTTAACCAACAAAGTTCTAGAAAAATTCTCTAGTTTGTTATATAGGTATTTAACAGTTTCACGAATATTCCACCATGGGATGTGGAGACATGAAAAGGTTTGTGGGATTGTGAAAACTCATTCTACAGGGTGTTCCAAAAGTTGCCCCTACAGTCACTGTACCTAAGGAAAATGAGAAATTGTAGCTAATGTATCTTTACTTACAAAATACTCATTACACAATTTTACAAAATATTTACAATTTGCTATGTATTGGTACCATAATTGTAAAAGTTTGTAATGAATATTTTGTAAATAAAGGTATGTGCAGCTACAATTTTCCCCTTTTTCCTATGCATGGCATCTTTAGGGACAACTTTTCGTACACCCATAGAGATGGAATGGATTTGAACATTGGAAGAATAGAAAGGAATGGTTGTTATGTCAATGGATTTGTCATATAGAAATGCATTTCTGTAAAGGTGACCTATTAAGAGCTCACAGATGCCCCATTTTTGGAAATTGGCTTTGGATGAATAGCACCAGCCCTTAGGGAGGTTTCACACCTTCTGAAGGCAGTCCGCTGCCAATGACTTTCTCACAACAATGATACAAAATACTGCCTCCCTACCTAGCAATTTGTATTTTAGACTCCTGATGTCAAGTTTTTCTCTGATTGAGAAGACATCTTTGGTTAGTTTTTTATCCATGATCTGCCCTATTTTACTACTCCCATTCTCCTAAGATACTTTGTCTAGAATATTGATTTATTTAGTCAAAAATTCTAATCTTAGGGCTGCCCTTAGGGAAGTTTGACAAAAATTATATATATATAAAATACTAGCTACACTTTAAAGTGAAAAGTATTACTCTCCGGTGTTCATTGTTAATGCCTGAGAGAGCAGCATGCTTATGCTATCTTTTGGAAATTTACTTGAACTTAGAACAGTGGTTCTCAACCTGCGGGTCATATTAAAGGGCTGCAGCATTAGGAAGGTTGAGAACCACTGCCTTAGAAGAACTAAAACATGAGGCTATAATACAAAAATCTAAAAATCTTGAAGGTCTGACACAGAGTACAGTGTACTTTAAAAAATGGTATATTTAGTTTCTATGTATTTGTGTGAGTTTGCAGTTTCCTGTTGTTACTGAGTTCACTTTTATTCCATGATGGCCTGAGAATATACAAGGAATAATTTCCATTTTTTAAAATTTGCTGAGGTTAGCCTTGTGACCTAAGATGTGATCAGTTTTGGAGAATGTTCCATGCACTGATGAGAAGAATGTGTATTCAGTTTTATTGGGATTTAATGTTCTGTATATGTCTGTTAAATCCGATTGTTGAATGGTTAATTTTAAGTCTAAAATTTCTTTGCTTAGTTTCTTATTGGAGGATCTATCCAGCACTGCCAAAGGGGTACTAAAATCTCTGGCTGTTATGGTGTTGGAGGTAATCAAGTTGCTCATCTCAGTTAGATTCTATCTTATAAGTTGAGGAGCATTCTGGTTGGGTGCATAAATATTAATAATTGAAATCTCATCATGTTGAGTGTTTCCTTAACAAATATGAAGTGACCATCCTTATCTTTCCTTACTTTTGTTGGTTTACAGCCTATTATATCTGTGAATAAAATTGCAACACCTACTTTTTTCTGATTTCTATTTGCCTGAATTATAGATGACCATCCCAGTCTATATTTATCTTTTAAGGTAAGTTGAGATTCTTGTATGCAGCTGATATCTGGCCTAAATTTTTGTATCCAGCCAGCCAACCTGTGCCTCTTTATAGGGCAATTTAAGCCATTCACATTAATTGAGAGTAGTGATAAGCCTGGTATTATTTTGGGTGTTGAATAATTCAAAATTCCAGTGGACATTTTTAATCCTTTCACCACTGTGGAAGTTGGGTTTTTGATCAAAATTTTCTGGTTGAGTTTACTTGAGTGGTAAAGTGTTGTGGTGGTCATTGTGAAGGATGGGTCTGAGAATATCCTGGAGAGCTGGTATAGTTATTGCAAATTTCTTTAGCATGTGGAATATCATTAAAATTTTTAATTTCTCTGTTATAAATTATACTCAGTTTAGCCAGATACAGGATTCTGGGTTGAAAATTGTTTTGTCTTAGGAGGTTGAAGGTAGATGACCATCCTTTTCTAGCTCGAAATGTTTCTGCAGAGAGTTCTGTAGTCATTCTAATATTCTTCCCCTTGTAGGTTATGGTTTTCTTACATCTGGCTGCTTGTAGAATTTTCTCCTTTGGGGGAGGTTTGATAGAGGGAAAGTAAATGGTGGGACCATACCTGTGAAGCATATTGCAAGGGTACAAGTGAAGTCTGTCAAGTGTAGAACATAAATGTCTTAACACAATAATCAAGTAAATGAGGCAAAAGCTATGTTGATTGGTTTGATGTAACCACATCAGATTGTATTAAAGAAAATCAACACATTGTACCCCACATATGTATAAATGTATTCACGATCTATGTGTATTTGACTTAATAAAACAAATAAAAAACTGAAAGAAAAAAAAACACAATGAGATACCATCTTACTCCAGCCAGTAGGACCAAAATTTAAGTCAAAGAAGAATAGATGTTAGGGTGGATACAGTGAAAATGTAACTTACACACTATTGGTTGGAATGTAAAGTAGATACAACCTCTATTGAAAACTGAAGAATGGAGATCTCTGAAAGAAGTAAAAGTAGATCTATTATTTAAAAAAAAAAAAAAAAAGGTATATTCCAAGTACTTTTCTCAAAGAAACTGGCTTTATTTTAAAAGTTGTTGCAAATATCTTATATATATGGCCTTATATAACACATTCTTTAAAATAAACTTATACATATTGGAAAATTTCTTTAAACTGACACATAACACATTTCTGTATTTCTAATTATTATTATTTTTTTTTTTTGCAATTTTTGGCCAGGGCTAAGTTTGAACCCACCACCTCTGGCATATGGGGCCAGCACCCTACTCCTTGAGCCACAGGCACCACCCCTAAAATTTTTTTATTAAAAATAATTGTATATCTTTATGGTGTATAATGTGATGTCTGATATGTGTATATGTCATACAATGTGTAAATCACACTACTGAAAATCACTACACATACTTTTCATTATTTTGCAATGATAAAATTTAAAATCTACTTTTTTAGTAATTTTGAAATATACAGCATACTATTAAATATATCTTGATGTGCCAGATAGTACCATAAATTATTTCTATTGTCTAAGTGAAGCTGTGTACTGTTTGCAAAACATTTCCCTTTTCCCTATTCATCCCACGTCTCAGCCTCTGGTTTAGCACTATTTCACTCCTTACATTTATGAATGAGAATTTTTCAGTTCCACATGTGAGTAAAATCACATATTTGTCTTTCTGCTTATTTCGACTTATTTTGATTAGCATAATGTCCTCTAGATTCATTCAATCTTCTGCAAATGAAATAATTTCATTCTTTTTTTTTTTCTTTTTTTTTGCATTTTCTGGCCAGGGCTGGGTTTGAACCCACCACTTCTGGCATATGGGGCTGCCACCCTACTCCTTTGAGCCACAGGCGCTGCCCAAGAATTTCATTCTTTTGTAAGAATAAAACAGTGTTCCATTGTGTACATCCAACTTTTTTGCTTTTCCATTCCTTGGTTGTTGAGCACTTAGGTTGTTTCTAAATCTTGGCTTTTGTGAATAATGCTGCAATGAATATAGGACTAAAGACATCTCTTTCAACATCCTGGTTTCAATACCTTTTGACATACATTGAGAAAAGGGATTTGTGAAACATATGGTAATTCTATGTATAATTTAAGGAGCCTTAATAGTATTTTCCAGGATTTTTTTTCCCCAGGAATTTGCATTCCCATCCAAAGTGTTCTGGACTTCCCTTTTCTGCGTAACCTCATCAACACTTACCTCTGATCTTTTTCATAGCAGCTATCTGAATAGATATGAAGTGATATCTCATTGTGATTTTGCTTTACATTTCCCTGATAATTAGTGATGTTGATCATTTTATCATATACTTGTTAATCTTTTCTTAACTTTCTTAACTTTTCTGCACTTTAAGAAAAGTCTATTCATATCATTTGCCTATATTGAAATAGATTTTTTTCTTCTAAATGAGTCATTTGAGTTCTTTATATATTTTGACTATGAGCCCCTTAGCTGATGTATGATTTGAAAGTATGGCCTTCCCATCTGTGGATCATTTCTTGATGACATTAATCATTTCTTTTGCTGGGCAGGTTTTTAGCTTGATGCAATCCCATTTGATCTTTTTGCTTTTCTTCCTTATGCTTTTGAGCTAAACCCAAGTCATAATGATTTGTCTTAGAGTCCAATGTCATGCATGTTTCTGTGTATATTTTCTTCTAATTGATTTAGTCTCTAGTCTAACTTTCAATCTTTAATACACATTTAGTTGATTCTTATATAATGAATAAAATAAGGATTCAATTACGTACTTCAGGATACCGTTTTCCCTATACTATTTAAGGAAGTGAGTGCCTTTTCTTCATTATGTGTTCTTGGCCTTTTCATCAAAAATCAATTGGCCATAGATGCATTGGTTTATTTGTGGGTTTTTAATTCTGTTCTGTTCGTGGATGTGACTATTTTTATGATAATGTTGTGCAGTTTTAATTACTATACCTTTATTGTTAGCATCAGTCCCTGTGGGACTGGGTTCTCACAGGTCTTACCAGATTTCCCAGGGGGCCATCAGACAATGTCTGCCGACAACAAAGAGCCCTCACAGGGGGCTGCAGGGCCACTCAGCTTCCCCCCAGAAAGGCTGTTGCAGCTCAGAATGTGCACCAGAGCCAGCCATACACTGGAACACCACAGACTGATCCTTGTACACAAGCAGTCTTCCTACAATAGCATTGCCAAGTTGCTGGGAGAACCATCCTACCCAATGTTCAGCCCTGGCCTCTGGATGCTGTTCAAGTCTACTCACTGCTCCAGTGAGCAGCACAGTCCAAAATCTAACTACTGAAGGACAGCCCTTTCCCATCTCTAGACCTGGCTAGTACAACAGCCAGCCTCTGCCCATACCAGGACTCACCTTCTACATTGATTCTCCTCAGTTCCAAAACTCCTTGTTAGTTCCTAAACTCTCCTCCTGCTTCACTGTGCCCCAGGAGTGATGTTTCTGTGCAGATTCCCCGAGCCAAAAAGGCCACTTACTCCTGTTTTACCAAGAGTGGTTGGCAAGGCAATGTCTCCAGTTCACCATCTTGTCCCATTCCCCTAGGTTTTTTCTATTTATTCAAAATTGCTTTGGTTGTTCAGGATATTCTGTGATTCTATATAAATTTTAGGATTGATTTTTATATTGCTGTGAAATCTGTAGGAATTCCTTTCAATCTGTACTTAGCTTTGGGTAGCATTTACATTTTAACAATATTAATTTGTCCAGTGATTGAATATGGGATATCTTTCTATTTATTTGTGTCATCTTAAATTTCATTAATGGTTTACAGTTTTCAGTGAACAAATCTTTCATGTTTTGGTTAAACTTGCTCCTAAGTTTTTGTTGTTGTTATTACTGTTTCTGATAATATTGTAAGTGGATTTTTAAGTTTCCTTTTCAGAGATATTTTTGTTAGGGTATAGAAAACACTACTGATATTTGTATTTTGATTTTGTAACTTGCAACTTTATTGAACTTGATTATCAATTCTAACAATTTTTGATAGAGTGTTTAGGGTTTTATATATGTAAGAGCACATTGTCAAGAGAGACAATTTCACTTCTTTCTTTCATATTTGGATGATTTTTTTTTTTACTTGGCTAATTGCTGTGGTTAGGCAACTATACATAATGTTATAAATATTTATAATTTGATTTCAGCCATCAGTTATAGCACATCTGTTGTTATTTTCAACTTACAATTCTGGAATTTCATCACGACTTTTCCTTCCTCTTAGTCTAATTCTTACGCAAAATAAAGTAAGTTTTCAATATAAAATGATTTATATCTCTAGATATTGTTTTTATGAAATAATTTTAAGTGCATTTAAATACTTTGACCCAACTATTTTTAAACTTTCTACATTAATTATTTTGAATTGTGATCTTTCAAAATGGATCTCAAATTTTTATTAGGGAAAATGATCTTAACACCTATAATATGATTTGGGCTACCCAAGACTAGACCAAAGATTATATCAATAGATATGCTTATTTATTACCTTCTTATCCTCAGAGTATTAGTGTAAGATTTGAGAATCTATTTGGCACAATTGTAATTGAAAAAAATCTCCCTCTCACAAGTTATAGTCAATCCAGAGCATATATTTGCTTCACAAATACATTTTTAAAGATTTTAGAAAAATCTATTTATCTATGAAAATAAAATAACTATAGGTAGAAAATTGACAGCAAAATGCACAATAAATATTCTGAGTAAACATTCAAAATTTATAAATTTACTAACTTTAGCTGAATAAGTCAAACAAGACAAAGAGTGGGGCCTTAACTAGAAACATAAGTGTTAACAGGAATTAGCTGTCTTCTTGGTTTTTTTCACCTCTTAGGTATAAAAAGAAGTGATGCTGGAAATTCCTTAAGATAATTTATTCAAATTGAATCTTGGTGAGGTAAGATGAATTTTTCATATGAGATCAGAATGAAGCAACCTAGAGTGAAAAATATTAGGACTTAAATGAAAAATCATTTTCTGGCTCATCACAAATGATTTTCTAGAAGCTAAAATAAGAAGTACTTGTGAAGTATCTATCTAACCAAAAGGAATATATTAAAATTTAAATATTTAATATTATTTTTCTAAAAATATCATACAGATAAAATCAACTTAACAATTGCATTTCTGTGGCGTAACTTCATTGCCTGTACTATCAATTCATCAGATTTACTTTTATTATGTGCTGGAATTCTGTGCTGAAGTTCATTGTCTAGAATTATATTCAGATATAATGGAAGAACTCCCCAATTAAGTCATTTGTTTATCAAAATCTATGTATAAAGGGAGTGTCTTCTGTAGATTATAACATGGAGCACAGCATTTAAGCCAATGAAGGCATTATACTCATCTTGACAAGAATATTGCTAGCATATTCTAACATATATAGAATTTTCACATCTGTAGTCAATATCTGTGAAAGGTGGAAAGAACTCATATTAGTATATACCCTAACATTTTAGGTTATGATTTTATTTTAAACTAAGGAGTTAATTATATATCAATTATATATCAGCCAATCTGAGGTGTAAATTAATTTTGTAAGACTTCACTCTCAATAAAACGTTTTGCCTAGATAAAGATTACCTGTATCATTGTGCTGTGTCATAAGGTCACAATTAGCCATATGTGGCTATTGAAGACTTGGAATGGGTTTAGTGAAGCTTAGAAACTAGATATTTATTTGTATTTATTATTAACTAATTTCAATTTAACATTAAGTAGCCACATAACTATTATATGGAACTGTTCAGTTCTAAAAATTAACACAATGTGAGGGAATAGCGGGTATTTGCCACTTAATACTCATATACCACTAACAAATGTGTATCATTCTGGTTAGCACATTTATGACAAATATTGCCAAAGTGTTATTGCATTCTTTCCCTTGGTTTCTATATGCCTCAAAAATCCTAAGTGTAGAATATAAATGTCTTATTACAATAACTAAGAGGGTGCCATGAAGGCTATGTTAACCAGTTTGATGAAAATATTCAAAATTGTATATAAAACCAGCACACTGTGCCCCATGATTGTATTAATGTACACAGCTATGATTTAAAACAAAAAAAAAAAATCCTTTTCTAATATGATACTCAAGACAGGTGCTATTAACTGAAATTGAATGCTATACAAAACAAATGTTCCATTTCCACTAAGATGTGTACACATATCACAATAGAAATAAGGTTAAGATGTTGATTCTAGGAAATGTTAAAAAAAACTCTCAAAATGGTAAGACTCTGACTCATAAAAAGGGAATCTTTTTTATGCTGGAGAAAGCAAATACACAGGACATATGATCAGAAAGAATACAACAGAAGGTTAGTGGGTCTCTAATATATGTTGAAGAAAAGTTGTGGAAAAATGATTAAGTATGTGACCATATAAGGGAGTAAAATTACTGAAGAAGAAGAAAACAGTCATTAGCCACATAATATAAAATTTTCAACATTGATACTTAAGAATAGTTATATACATATACAATACGTGCATGTACATACATGTACATTGTTCACTATTTAAGTTTTGAGATGTACTGTGTTATGGTCCATTATTTCACTTTCAAGAAACATAGTCAATAGCTTCTTTTCTGGTTCACCAGTGCAAGTTTCAACTTTGTTAGCTTATTGGTGTTGTTGGGAGGGCTTTATTCATTTCATCTGCATCGATTTTACATTTCTTGAGTTTTGTGTATTTCAGAATTTTCATAATGACTCACACATGCAGTATGTAGGGTTCACAAAGATATAAAATAATGCATACAAGGTCAAGATATACCCCTGAGACCTGAAACTAAAGCATAACCACTCACAGGAGGCTTGAGGCAGTCCAACATCTGACCAACCAAACTGGGCTGAACTTGTTGAACATCTTTGAATTAAAGAGAAACCACAGAAAAATTATACCTTAAATAATGGGGAAAATTAACCTTAAAAATCATAACCTTAAAATAAAGGACATACTAGATTAATCCATTTTAAAAAACCTTCAAACAACCCAGAAAAGGATGACGTGAAAGCAATAAGCAAACTAACTGCTGGTCAGAACAAAGTATTGTATTCTTTAATTAAAAGCCATCAAATATTGGAATTTCAAATTTAAAACTAAATTACCATTTATAATAGAACCCTCAAAGAAAATATTTTTGTATAAATAGAAGAAAATACTTTCAGTACTGAGATGCTAAAGCTATGAAATAACAATAAAATAAGCCAAATAAAAGGTAAATAAATGGAAAAATAAAGAAGTACTTTATTGGAAAGATAAATATTGTTAAAATATCTTTTCTCTCTGATGTTTGATTTTCAGATTCAATATAATTCCTGCAATTTCTTTTTGTTATCTATCAATGATCTGATTTTAAAAGTTCTATGAGAAAATAAAGAATTTAGAATAACCAGAGAATTCTGAAAAAAGGAAAACAATGTTGGAGGATTGACACTACTCAATTTCAACACTATCAATAAAGCTGTAGTAATCAAGAAAGTGTGACATCGGCAAATGAGAGACACCTAGATCAATGACACAGGGTAGAGAATCCATAAATAAATTCACTTGAATAGGTCAGTTGTTTTTCCTTATAGTTACACAGGTAATAAGCTAGAGAAAAATTCATTTTCAACAATGGCAGTGATACAATTTGATTTCCATATGTCAAAATAATAAATCACGATACACATACTTCATATTTTAACAAAAGTAGTATATAATGTATCATAGACCTAAATGTAAAACATAAAATTATAAAACATCCTAAAGAATACAGGAGATAATATGTGTGGGCTTTCGCTTTTAAGCAGATAAACAATACCAAAATTAAAAACCTTTGCTTTGTGAAATATTGTTTCACAGTGACAGATAGCCTGGAACCTGGAAAAAAATGTGTGGAAGTCACATATCTGACAAAGAATTTGTAAGTAGAATATATATGAATAAGTCTTGGAACTGAACACTAACTAAAAAGCTAAAAATATGTGGGCAAAGATCTGAACTCTACCAAGAAATATATGCCAATGCAAATGAGCACATGAAAACTTGCTCCACATCCTTTATCATTAAGAAATGCAAAGTAAATCAGTGAGATACCACCACACAATCCTCAGAACAGGTAATATTAAATTAACTAGCAATATAAGCATGTAGAGAAGCTAGAATTCTCAGTTGTTCCTGTTGAGAATTAAAAACTGATATAATCACATGGAAAAGTTGAATATATACATGCTTATGAATTAAACCCACTCCTCGAGATACGTCCACATAAATCTGTACATGACTATTTGTAGCCACTTAATTTATAATTATCAAAATTTGTAAGCAATTCAAATCTACATTTACTGATGATTTGATAATCATATTATGACACATTATTAAAATGAAATAGCACATATTATACATAGGAATGTACTATTTAAACATTCAAGGTGAATCCCAGTGCAATTATGTTATGTGAGCACAACTCTATTCAAGAGGTTGTGCACTACAGAATGGAATATATATGACTTTCTGGAAAATGCAAATAATAAGAATAGAAAAAGTCATTGCCATTATCTGGGAGCAGGAACTGTGATTAACTTGAGAAGAGCAAGAAGGAAGTTTGGGGGGCATTGGATATATTTTGCATCTTAATTCATGATTAAGATCAATTGATGATGATTGTGTGAGTATATACAATTGTTAAAACTCACTGAATATTACTGTTGGTGATTATACTTCCATCAACCCTACTAAAAAATGTAATAAAATAAATAAAATAAAATGACCAACTCTTGCCAATGTAGTAAAATAAATCACTAATATTTTGCTAGTGTGTGTGTGGTAAAATAGTATACTTACTTTGTATTACTATTTGACAATATATACTAATGCTTGAACATACCTGTAAACCAATTTTTTCATGACTAGGTAGTCAATAGAAATTCATACATTTATGCACAAAAAACATGCACAAATAAGCCCATAATTGTACTGGTTCCATTAGCCTTCAGCTGGAAACTACTAAGATGTCTACCAAGTATAGGAAGGATAAATCAATCAGGTATTCCTACAACTGAACATCTGTACATTGCACAGCAATGAATATAAACATGCTGCACGAAATTATCAGAAAGAGTCCCATATATTCAATGTTAAAATAAAGATGTCAAACATAAAAGATCACCTTGTAAAAATTCAAAAGGAGATAAAACTAATCTCTTGCTTCAGAAGTAATAATTCCAGTGCTCTTGCACAGCACCATGCTGGAGATGGCTCCTGTTTCCTCCTACGAACAAAGTCTTTGCTGCTCTTCTAATTCAGTGACTTTATGTTGGTAGAGTGAGCAAGCTCATAGTGTGTGTATTAATACAGTGCAAAAATTGTACAAATTAGAATTCGGTTTATTTTCTTTTCCTGCGAGTTAGTAGGACACCATTGGCTTGTGTGTCAGGCAGAGACTGGGAAAACAAATCAAGGACATTTCAGGGTTTGGTAAAAGATATTTCTTGATTTGACTACTTATTCATGATGTTTTTCCTTTGAGAAATTCGTTAAATTAGAACACAAGGGAAGTAATAAATCTATCTACTTGAAGGTTCATTTTGAATTTTTTTTTTGGGGGGGGGAAGGCAGAGTCTCTCTTTGTTGCCCTCAGTTGAGTGCACTGGTGTCATAGCTCACAGCAACCTCCAACTTTTGGACTCAAGCAATTCTCTTGCCTCAGCCTGCCAAGTAGCTGGGACTACATGTCCAGTCATTTTTAGAGATGAGATCTCACTGTGGTGGAGCCTAAACTCAGGCAATCCTCCCAACTCAGCTTCCCAGAGTGCTGGGATTACAGGTGTGAGCCACTGCCCCAGACCCGCATTTGAATTCTTACATTTTCATTTCTCTTTTTCTAAGAGTGAACATAGTCCTTGGTACATATAAGTAAAAATGTATATTTTTGAATAGTGAACTGGAGACTGAATGAAATAAGTGTAGGAAGGAAGGGAGGGAAGGAGGGAGGGAGGGAGGGAAGGGGAGGAAGAGAGGAAGAACAGGAAGGAGAACAGAAACGAAGGGAGAATGGGAAAAAAGTAGGAAAGGTGGGGAAAAAAAGAAGAAAAGAGGCTTTTTGATATAATAATCCAACGAAAGCATTGTAAAACTGTATTTTAAAAGCATACTGAAATTATATATTTAGTCAATTGCAATGATTTTCTGGTCTAAAGTGTGTTTAGAATTAATTGTAGAGAATACTGTTACATTTCTAAAGTTGCATTGAATTACATTGTAATAAACATTGTATAGTCATTTTAGCACACTAGTTCACATTCTATTAAATCTTATTGTTTGCTGCTGAAAGCCTGAAATAGCTGGTCACTAGTCTTATGTATATATCTATTTCTTTAGATGTTTTTAGACACTTATATCATCATTTGGCTTTGGTTAGCGTTGCATATTTTTAAAAATTATAATTCAGGTACTAAAATTTAATCAAATATATTATTTTACATATAAAATAATGTCCTATGTGTCTGCCTAGAGAATAATTTTGAATACCAATTGTGCCCCACCCCACAGGTGAATAGAAGGAATTTTCTTTTCTGTAGAATTTCCTAAAAAATAAAAGTGACACAGGGAAGTTAGCTTTTATAGAAAGTAAGATGGTTGATTGAATTTGAAACTACCTACCAATTAATTCTATTCCACTTACAAAAGTAGGAATGGAAGTAAAGCTTGTTTTGTGATATTTACGAAATGCAGAAGAAAATACTATAGTTTTGTGAGTATCCCTGTCCAAGAGCAAAAAGAGAGCTCTTTTCTGACATATTATATGAATTTGTTCTTCAAATAATATTACATCAGTACCTTTCTGTGTTTTTCTATGTTCTTTGTTAAAATAATTGGGGCAAGCTAAAAATCTATAAAGCCTATAAATTAAGGCTAGAAGTTCTCAATTTTAAGCTAAATATCCTTCATTTGCTTCTAATAATTAACACTTTTTAATCTTTTCAGGAATAAACATTTTCTATTTGATTTTTAATCACTGTGTATGATCACATAGATAGAAAGTTATTTAATTCCCTATATTTTAGGAATGAAAAGAAAACTACATATCTTAAATTAATTTATGTTCTGATAAATTTAATGAATTAACTTATTATTTACTGATTAGTCTTCTCTTTACACATTTTCCATCAATATAAATGACATAACATGGCAGCTAAAAATAATAAGTTAGCCAAATTTGAAATTTATGATGCATCTTCCTATTCACAGCATGCAATATAACTCTACAGAGAAGAAATTATTTGTCATGTTGATCTTGTTAACTATAATGCTCTTTTTGTCAGATTTCTATAAATTATCTTATATTTCTACCTCCATTTTTTAAGAATGATAGCCCAGGAACAATTCATCTTTGCAGTTTTCCTACTTACTAAAAGTAATGTTATAGCTACCTAATATTTAAATTCTGGAGTATCTATATTTTTCAATAAGTAATGTAATTTTATATCTATAAATTACATGAAAAATGTATAAACTATTATAGTGTATCTACATGACACCTATATTAAGCAAAAATTACTGCAAATAATTATCTTCAAATTACATTCTGTCATAATCCATTTCTATAATTTCTCCTTTAATGTTTAAAAAGAATTGATAAATTCCTTACATGACATTTATGAAAATAACAAAGTAGAGATTTTATGTGCCAATAGGGAAAAAATGGAAATAATTTATACTCCACAGAAAAGGAGACAGGCATAAGACATTTTTTGATGTGGACATTAACTGTTACTGATGAATTAAGCTAATTATATAATTATTACACTATGTTAATTACATAATTAAATATTGTGCTAATTATATAATTAAGTTTATTATACTAATTATATAATTGCTTAACTCCTTTAAATTACTTAATAACAAGATTTTCTCTTCATGACATTCGTGTTTGCTTAAGCACTAGAATGTCATTGAGCCTTAAACCACACAAAAATGTCTTTTTCATTGTGATTTTAAAAAAACATTTAGATATTTATTTACATATAATGACAGTCTCTGAATATGCATGTTCTTCCATGTTTCCTAATTACTTTGCTATTAAATAGACACATAATTATTTCTAGTCAATGTCAGTGAGCAGAAGTGGCCTGTGTCACTTTTAGGACATTAAATTATGACCATTCAGTGTCTTTTCCTCTGCTCTGATGCCAGGCATCTCGGCATGTTTAGTGTGATGTGTCTGTAGCCCATGACCTTAAGTGACTGGTAGAGCAAACTTTAAATCTGTAGTCCTTCTAACTTATGTAAGA
This sequence comes from Otolemur garnettii, assembly GCF_000181295.1. NCBI lineage: Eukaryota > Metazoa > Chordata > Mammalia > Primates > Galagidae > Otolemur > Otolemur garnettii. The sequence goes on along the minus strand of NW_003852594.1, from coordinate 1,209,296 downwards.
CATGAGCAAGAACTATAATGTTTGGAGGGGTAAAATTATTTATTTTCTTTGCATGTTATTTATTGCAGTATAATCTAGCCTAAATAATAAAAGTTGAATTTAAAAATTAATTGATTTCTCTTTTATTGTTTTATTTATTTATGTAAATCATAGCTGTATATATTAATGCATTTATGGGGTACAATGTGCTGATTTTATATTCAATTAGGAATGCTTACATCAGACTCCAAAGAGTACATGTGTAACTTGATAGTAAAAAACTCAAATAATGGGATCAAAAAAACTCAAATAATGGGATCAAAAATGGGCAAAAGATCTGAACAGGCATTTATAAAAAGAAGACATATAAATGGTCAACAGGTATAGGATGAAAATGTGCAACATTACTAATTATCAGGGATTGCAAGTCAAAACTTATGATAAGATATAATCTAGCTCTACTGACAATATTGAAAAGATGAATTGACATGTGTCCATCAGCAGATGAATAAACAAAATGTAGTATACATTCAGAATAGAATGATTTTAGCCGTTTTAAAAATGAAATCCTGACTACGCGGTTGCTCATGCCTATAATCATAGCACTCTGGGAGGCGAGGCAGGTGGATTGTCTGACCTTACAGGTTCCAGACTAGCCTGAGCAAGAGCAAAGTCCCATCTCTATAGAGCACCTGTAGTCCCAGCTACTAGGGAAGCTGAGGCAAGAGAATCGCTTAAGCCCAAGAGTTTAATATGGCTGTGAGCTATGATGCTATGGCCTCTACCGAGGGTGACAAAGTGAGACTCTGTCTCCATAAAAAAAAAAAAAAAGAGAGAGAGAGAGGAAGAAAGAAAGAAAGAAATCATGTCACTCACAATAGTAAGAATGAGACTAGAGGGCATTATGTTAAGTGAAATAAGCTAGATATAGAAATACAAACATTCTATGTTGTCAGCCATATGTGGAAATTCAACTATAAAACTCTTAGAAAACTCTTAGAAGTGATCAAGGAATGCAGCAGCATCTCAGGATACAAACTCAATACTCACACTTCAGAAGCTTTTATGTATACCAGTCAATAATAGTCAAGTTGAAAAAAACAGTCTAGGATTCTATTCCTTTTACAGTAGTGCCAAAAGCACCTACTATTAAAGCACCACTGTCATACTTTAATATCTGGAAAAAATTATACTTAGTTTTATATAGAATCAGATAAAACCTCGAATAACCAAGACATTATTCAGAAATAAAAACAAATCAGGAGGAATTACATTACAAGACCTCAAACTATACTATATATATAGTATATATAGAAATCTAGAGTGATCAAAACAGCATGATACTGGCACAAAAATAGAACAGAATAAAGAACCAAGAGATGAACCCAGATACCTATGGTCATTTGATCTTTAATAAGCCTTTTCAAAACATAAACTGGGGGAAAGACTCCCTATTTAACAAATGGTGCTGGGTGAATTGGCTAGTGATTTGTAGAAGACTGAAACTGGACCCACACCTTTCACCATTAACAAAAATTTAGTCTTACTGGATAAAAGATTTAAACTTAAGACATGACACTATAAAGATACTTGAAGGAATTGGCCTGGGAGAATATTTCATGAGGAGGACCCCCTGGGCAATGGAAGCAACACTAAAAGTACATTACTGGGACCTGATCAAAATATTTCGATTATTACTGATCAAAATAAAAAACTTCTGCACAGCCAAGAACACAGTAATTAAAGCAAACAGACAGCAACTCAGAATGAGAGAAGATAGGTTATGTTTCTGACAAAGGTTTGATAACCAGAATCCACAGAGAACTCAAACTTATTAACAAGAAATGAACAAATGACCCCATTTCATTGTGGGCAAGAGACATGAACAGAAGCTTCTCTGAAGAAGTTAGGCACATGGCCTACAGACACATGAAAAAATGCTTATCATCTTTAATCATAAGAGAAATGCAAATCAAAACCACTTTGAGATACCATCTAACTCCAGTAAGAGTAGCCCACTTAACAACATCCCAAAACTACAGATGTTGTCATGGAGGTGGAGAGAAGGGAACACTAATGCACTGCTGGTGAGAGTGAAAGCTAATATGTTCCTTTAGAAAGAAGTTTGAAGAACACTTAGGGATCTAAAAGTAGACCTGCAGTTTGATCCTGCAGTTCCTCTACTAGGCATATATCCAAAAGACCAAAACTCACTTTACAACAAATATATTTGCACCAGATTGCTTATTGCAGATCAGTTCATTGCCAAGCCATGGAAGAGGCCCAAGTGCCCATCAACCCATGAATGGATTAATAAATTGTGGTATATGTATACCATGGAATATTATGCAGCCTTAAAAAAGATGGAGACTTTACCTCTTTTATGTTTACATGGATGGAGCTGGAACATATTCTTCTTAGTAACATATCTCAAGAATGGGAGAAAAACTATCAAATGTACTCAGTTATACTATGAAAACAATTTATAATCACCCACATTTTCATATGAAAGATAACATACAACTATAGCCCTGTATGAAGGAGGGAAGAGGAAGGGGAGGGAAGGGCAAGGGGGAGATTGGATAGAGGGAGGGTAAATAGTGAGACCACACATAAGGTTCATATTTCAAGGGTACATGTCAACTCTATTAAGTGTAGAGTAGAAATGTCTTAACACAATAATTAAGTAAGAGAGGTGAAGTCTATGTTAACCAGTTTGATATAAGCATTCCAAATGGTATATAAAATCAACACATCATATACCATAAATGCATTAATGTATACAGTTGTAATTTAATAAAAATTAAAATGGCAAAACATTTTGATTTCATGTAGACAGTTAATATAATGGTAGTTAAGAAAGGCAGAAGTGTAGTGGGGTGGGAGAAATTGGTTAAAAGGTAAAAATATATATACATATATATTACCTATTATTACCTATATATTACTAGGATAAAATCTAGTAAATATGCAGTAGCACAATAGGGTGACTAGCTGACAATAATTTATTTTATATTTCAAATTAAAGAGAAGAGCAGTTTTAGAACATATGCAACACAACATATGAAATGAAAAATGTTTGCGGTGATAAGTATCCCAGTTATCCAAAATGTATAATTGCACATTGTATGCTGTATCAAAATATTTCATGTCCCCACTTTGAGATGTTCCACCTTTTGGGGCCAAGTAAATGTACTGTTTTCATGTATTGATTTATGAATTTACATGTAATTCCTGTCTCGCTCAAATGTATAAAACCAAACTACAATGCAGCCACAGTGAGTCCACTTGCTCAAGCTTTCTTGGGTGTGACTATGGACCATGGTCCTCAAACTTGGCACAGAGTAAACCTCTTAAAATTATTTTACAGAGTTTGATCATTTTCTCTTGACAAAGGGCATATTAAGACAAAAATCTCTTTCTTTCATAATAATTTTTAAAAATTTAAAATAGCAACATTACAGTAGAACCTCCATCATTGATCACTTCCCGACATTGACAAGCTCCTTAAGTTAACCTAGTTTTCATAGACTGGACATATACCACATTTACATACAGTAAGATAGACCTAGCTCCTTATGTTGACCACCTCAGCATGTTGACCAGTTTGTTACAGTCCCTCTAGTGGTCAATTTACAGAGATTCTACTGTATTAAATGTTTCAGATTTCTTCAGAATATGCATTACTATATATCATGAATGCCAACTATGTTTTCCATATATGAACAATCTAGAAATTGTTCAACTATAAGCATATAGGTCACATAAACTCTTGGATAAGCTTTTATTCAAATTATAAGACCAAGAATATTTTAAAACCCTGAAAATAATCTGACAATAATTTATAATAATTATAATTTATATTTTTTCATACTCTTTGACTACTTTCTCCTATCAAACTGTGATTAAAGGAATAAATATGAAAACAAAAATAAAAAAATGGGCAAAGAGAAACTGAAAAATTATCAGGAACCTGATACACCACTTTGACATAACTTAGAAAAAGAAAAGTAAAATGAATTTTCCATATACTTGATAATACCATACATAAAGTGAATACACAGATGAGCGTGCCTCATTTATTCTCTTCCTTCTCTTACCTTTGGTTAAAAAAATGAGAATGGCACAGAACAGCAACAAAAATGTATAAAGATTCTGTAAATAGGGAATTTCATAAAATATATTTAGACCAAAGTAAAGCCAGAGAAAGGACTTAGAACTTATCCCAAAGGGATGCCAGTATTTTCTGCAAAACCACCAAAAATATCATTGAATATTTGCAAAGAAAATGAATTGGAAAAGGCACTGACATAATAATGACATTTATTAAAAGTTAGGTTAGTGTTTGGGAGTAGTTGCAAAGACTACTTTCAGGATTCTGGCAATATTTTTTAAGTCAAACTAATTGATTCATGATCCACGTGTTTGTGACAGTTCAAATGAGAGGGCTAATAGTGTAATAACTGCTCATAGTGTGATAGTGGAGGATAGAATATAGCTCAAGCACGGAAAGAACACCTTGCAGGCATATAGATCCCTGTAGCACGGATTGTATATTCAGAACCAATGAGAAATACGTGGATTTATTTTTCTCATAGTCACAATACTTAGTTTAGAAGAAGAAAACATTTGGAATTGAGTGGAACTTCTGAGAATTATATATTAATTGTGCTTTTACTTACTACTATCAACAACTATAGGTCCTAACAGTTTGTATGGTTAGTACCAAAGAAAATAAATGCACTAGGAGGAGACAGGGTCTCCTCTATAGGGATCTGAAATAACCATTCACCACATTTATTTGGGGCTCTTTAAGAGGTAATTGAATGAACAGAAAGAAATGCTTTACTATGGCGTCTTACAATATTATAATATTCACTGGCGTGATAGTGCCTGACAGTAAGATAGAATGGGGTTGTTTCTATAAAATAGGCCCATGAAGAGGAAAATGGAATCCAGGACATTTTTCTGGAGATAACTTGACACTAAACAAGCCTGTTGGCAAAACCAAACTGGGAATTTGTACCCATAAGCAAGATTTCCAAAGGCTGAAATCCTTTGGGAATTTTAGGCAATATATTCTAATCAGGTCAAGAACGCTGGTTAGCAGTGATGAGAGTAAAAATCAAAAGGAACAAAGAATGAAAGGCAAAGAAAAAAATTACTAAGAAAAGTTTTGACAGAAATAAAAATGGTAATATGTATGTATGTATGGATGGATTCACTATTTTTAAATATAACTATTTTGTTAGAACTATTAATATTTAACTTTTTAATATAAGGCATAATCATGGTTGTTATATTTATGGTTTAATCTCAAATGTCATGTGATTGATTACGAACCTTGAGGTGGAAAGGATATCATCCAGAGATACGGGATTTAAAACTATAATTGATGAGAATTAAATTTATTTCCCTTGGGGAAGACAAATGTGTATGAGCCATAATTAGTTGTCAAGACATAATTAGCATACATATGCTAAAAGCATTCTTAGAAGATAATTATATGCTGAAAGATATTTCTGGTTATTGGACACCTGAGTGCAGTTGTTTGTATCATGGAGATAATCAATGTTTCAGGTACATAGGATGCTAATATTTTTCTTTCTGGAGGGTGTGAAACAAATCGTCATGGACAGTTGATCAATTATTCACATTATTCACAGTGACTGTGAAGAAACTGAGATCCTGGCTATAGAAACACAATTGAGAGTCCATAGGAGGGAAGAGCTCAGTGGAGGCAGGGCTCAGTAGAATACCAAACATGTATTCGCTGTGTCCCTGCCTCTTAGGCTTACTTCCTTTCTGCCCACTTTCCAGGCTGAGATGTCTAGAGTTCAGCTGATTCCATAAGGTATCTGTTAATTTCTAAAAATATCTTATTTCATGATACAATCACCTGAGTCCATGTGAATTGATTAACACCAATAAATCTGACTTTATAGCAGCCATGATTATTAATAGTAGTATAATGATTCATTATGATTTATTAATTTCATTCAAAAGTCGATTTTAATCATTGAATTTTTCATTTTAGCTAATATATAATATAATGTTATCCTATGAATACATCTACTGTAAACATACCATATGTTTACATAAACAGTGTTTGTTTTCTTTAACAGGACTTTTGTTTTTTTTTTTGGCCAGGGCCAGGTTTGAACCCTTCACCTCCAGTATCTGGGGCCAGCATCCTACTCCTTTGAGCCACAGTCACTGCCCTAACAGGACTTTTGAGGTGTGATATTTGAAACTCTAAGCATGATATGGCTACAATGAATGCTTTTATCCTCCTTTACAATAAGAATATTAAATTATTTACCTGGACAGTCATTTAGCTGTATAGAGAATCATAGGACACTCCATTTCCCTCAATGTGCTAGAGTGCATGATAATAGGAAGAATCATAGGACCTATAACAATTAGAAGAATACCCATGTTAGTAAGACAGAACTTCAGAATCTTAGACAAAAGACATTCCCAGGCTTAGAAGTAGGGGAGAAATATGGGGGAAAGAAAGCAAAAAATATTTAAATAATTAAAAAAGAATTAAAAAGTTCATGGTCATAAAAATATTTTAGTGGTTTGTAAGTCATACCATGATTAAGTTAACCACTCTGATTTACATATTTTTTTTAAATTAGTAGCAGTAGTATAACAATGTGATAAATGTTTTTGTATGCAAATGCTTTTTAAGGTAAAAATATTTTAGAGACAAAATTTTTGTTATGCCTACAAAGCTATTTCATTAGATCAATTTTTCTGTTTTTATATTGTATTGACATTTAATTTTTAGATATTTTCTTTACATATCAGTGCCTTTGTCTCTACCATTCCAGGAACAATATTATACTTCCCTAGTTCATGTTTTATTGATTTAGCTAGAAATTCTAGAAGGATATAAAGCAATTCTGCCAATAGAAAGCATAATTCTATTTTTCTAAAAAAATGTAAAAGCTGACTATTATATATATATGTGTGTGTGTGTGTGTGTGTGTATATATATATATATATATAATAAAAATATTTTTAAAGAATTACATCTGGGGCAGCACCTGTGGCTCAAAGGAGTAGGGTGCTTGCCCATATGCCAGAGGTGGTAGGTTCAAACCCAGGCTAGGCCAAAAAAAAAATAATCACATTTGAAAGGTATGCTTGTCTTTCATGGTCTGCTACAGAGATGAGGGTAGAAGCAAGGAGATGGGCATCCTAGAACTATAATTTGCATTGTTTTATGTATCACAATTTATGTAAAATATTTTCTTAATAAATGTTGTGATTTTTTTAAAAAACAGAACTTCAAAGTGCTTTATAATTGAAAATAGCTTCTCATGATAAAAGTAGAAATATTTAGGTCCCTTCCCCCAAAATAATTATTTTGTTTGAAATCACATAGATTGTGCCACAGTTTGAACTAGACCTTTAGAATTTTTAATTCTACTTTCATGTCTGAAAATAAAATACTTTATTACATATGACTATTGAAGGTGGTAACTTATTAGCAATAAATTGAAACTTAAGTCTTGATATTTTTCTCTAACTGGCAAATATAGCAAATATAGAAGTAGTAGCATAAATTCATCTGAAAATTTGAGACATGAAAGATTTTTTAAGTAAATAATTCCTAAATTTTACTTCTCCTACAGTTTTGCTGATTGCTGGTTAAGCAAGATAAACTACAGGTGCATGGAACTACATTGTAATGATCACACCACGCACAGTGACACTCCATCTCCCAGATTTTAAAGACCTAAATTAAGCTAGTTCATTTTTTAAGAGCATTTTTTTTAGCTACTTTTGTATAATGCCAGTGGAACTATTGTTGATGTTGCTTCACAGAATGTTCTTTGTGTTTTATCATTCTAAATTATATTGTAACTAGTTCTAGCTTGGCACAATATGTGAAGATGCCAGGTATAACCAATTGAAGGTGCCAGGCATAACCAATTCTCATTTATAACTACCTTAATAAGTGAGAGATTTTATTGAAAAGAGACTGGATGAATCTCTGTGAATCTCTGTGGTTTATAACAAGAACTCTGTAGGAAGAGATTAGATATTCAGAGTCCTTTGGAATTATGTAATTTCTGAAGCTATAATGGCTTTCGTAGGAAATTCATTTGTCTTGAAGACAGAATCCTTACAAAGATACAAACAAGGAACATATGCTATTTTATCGTGCGTGGCAGAAGCTTTGAGTATTTGACCAGCTGTACGTCTTCCTTTTCCCATTGGATGAAATGTATTTCTGGCTTTGATTTAGTTTGTTTCTATACAAGCACCACAACAAAACTGCCTCAAAGACTCCTAAAGTGAAGGCATATGCCTTTAACTTTGCTTTAATTTTCTGTCTTTTTCTGCATGTTAATGTTCCAGATTTTGACATGATTCATAGAATTTAAGTGTAGTACCATCAAGAAGACACACTTTTTCTTCTTTGACAAACTTCTACATTTATTTTTAAAGTTTATATGTAGTGTTCTTTAAAAAATACTTAATAGTACAAATAAATGACAATCTCTAAGGAAAGCTGTTGCATTTATGTTTTCTATGATCAGTAGTAAAGAGATGTCTTGAGTTAAAAGGAAGCCAGTAGGTCTCTTAAATCAACGGAAATCTCCAGAGTTCAGCAAATTTACCTTTTCATAAGCCAATCCAATGAGATATTGAGACAACTTTAATGTTAATGAAAAGAAAATATTACATGATCTTAAATCCCACTGTCTGGTAAAGAGGTGTTCTAGGAAATATTCACAATGCTAACAAAAAAAAAAAAAAAAATGGCAGTGTTGAGATTTCTTGAGAAGAAATGAAGAATTACCTTTATGTAAGCATTTAATAAATGTCACACCATTCCAAGCACATAATTAAGAGCTTCCCTCACCGGCTTTCTTTTTAATGAGGAGTTGTGTTTAAGAATGCATTCCTTCACTTCGTGACCTTCCTGGAACTTGAAATAATGAGGATCTCAACTCCTTCTTCCCTTGGGAGCTAATGTCAAAACTTGAATAGTTGAGCAAGGACATTGCAAATGCTAAAAGCGAGGTATTACTTTATGATAACTTCTCAGTATCTCCAACTGATTATATTATAGATAAAGTCTATATTGCTTTCCAGTGTCATAGTAATTTTTGCCATAAAAAATATACTGAAAATATAACCTATTTATTTATTTATTTATTTATTTTAAGACAGAGTGTCACTAGGTCACCCTTGGTAGAGTGCCGTAACATCACAGCTCACAGCAACCTCCAACTCCTGGGCTTAGGTGGTTCTCTTGCCTCAGTCTCCGAGTATCTGGGACTACAAGTGCCCGCAGGACACCCGGCATTTTTTTTTTTTTTTTTTTGCAGTTTGGCTGGGGCTGGGTTCAAACTGCAACCTTTGGTATATAGGGCTGGTCCACCTAGCCAATTTACTTAGGATAATTTAACCTATTAAAATTACTTTTCCCTACCTCTGATCCATTTTTGAATGAATATCATGAGCATTTTGATGGTAATAGAGATTTATATGTATAGAATACAAGATTTCAAAAGATTGTTTAAAAGCTATAATTTACAATAGCTAAGAATGAACAATGGAGATAGATGACTTATATTTGCATCCAAGTTCTGCTTTTAGTAATTCTGGGAATGGAGCAGTTACTACACAATTCTGATCTCTCTTTAGATAGAAATTTTAGGCAAAATTTTATGTTTGGTAAACATATTATAGTTTAAATATGACATCACATATACAATTTTTACAAAAATGCTTGTAACAGAGTGATCTTGAATAAATGTTTATTAGGTATTATTAGCATTAGTTTGGTTCCTGATACCTATTCATTTTAAATATATCTTTCTATGTACTTTATTTTTTTAAGAAAAAAATAAAAATAGACATTTTAAAGCTAATTTCTCTTTTAGTATCAATACTTGTATGGTCTCATGGTCACTAAATTTTTACTCAAGAACTTCTTTTAGTAAATTAAATGCAATAATTAAATATGATTGGTTTTTGATTGATAGTGAAAGAAGTTTACTGGTTTGATATGCATGTCATTTCTTCAATGATCAGGCTTTAAAAAGAGTTTTCACTTGAAAGAAAAACATTTTCTTTTCTTTTTTCATTTTCCACAATTGAAATTATAGTTTTTTTTCCAGCTTTTAACCATTTTGGAAGTCGGAACTATATTCATTTTACATTTATTTTGGGGATTTTACCATATTTCTTCTGGAATTACATTTATTTTGGGGATTTTACCATATTTCTTCTAGAATTCTTTCTTTTTAAAGCTAAAAAAAATCAACAAATTATTGTTTACTTCCTAATCACTTTTTAAAAATACAAAATTCACTACTGCATCCTCTTTTATCATTAATTCTGTTTTTTATAAAGGTAAGCATATATAATAAAATTGCTCCTGTTAACTTGTGCAAAAGAAGTTTTAGTAGTTGTTCTCTGCTGCTGAGCTGGTCACTAATACTTGTTTCTTTTGCTTTTTTTTTTTTTTTTCACTTTTTATTCCCTGTTGTTAGTCAGTGGAATTGCTTTCCCCTGACCTAAATTTTGACTTCCCCTGGATTCATTGATTCATCATGTGTTCCACTTTCCCCTGAACTGCTCCTGTTAACACTTCATTTACTTTCATGCCAGGTAACGCTTACTGATGGTTAGTGTAAGCTACCTCTGTATTATTACAAATTATAATTAGAGTCGTGATCGTTTACATTCCAAATTCCCTTTTCTGTATGAATTCATAATAAATTGCATGCCTTTCTTTCAAAGCACTCTTTTCTTCTCTGCCTGGAGGAGTTGAAATGCAATCCTTGACCTAAAAGTTAGGCTCACTACTGCAGTCTTTACGATTTGCTATAGTGATCTCATTCTGAATGGTCTGACCATTACCACAGTGTGATTTTGAAGCGGTTTTATTCTGGTGACCTAGTTTATGAGTTACCTTCTTCCTTTCCTCGGCAATTTTAATTATTTGAGATTGCATTACTATGAAGCAAAAGCTATAGAAACCAATAGGATTCAAAATGTTGATTTTGGCTGTCACAGAAATAGAACACACAGCTATCATTGTCCTTTCTGATGAAAAATCATGAAGAAATTCATCTCAGTGGTACAACTGCAATGGATCTAAAAACATACCTAGCATCTTTGTTTGGAACGATTATTGAAAGCTAAAGTTTAAATGATTGCAAGTCCATGGTTAAAGCAGAACAAGTCATAAACTTATTTGATGTTTACTCCTTTTTTGCTTTGTCTCTTTACAGGATTAAAAGCTCTAAATCCTCATAAACCAGCAATTTATGATTCATGAGTAATATTTATCAAATGATACTGAAAGGTGTGTTTATATTTTCATTATCTGTACTTATGCTTTTTAATCTACAAATACATAATGATAAATTAGCAAATTCTATGGAAAGACAGATCTAAATACAGTCACAAGCTATTTTTTACATGTACAAATAAATATACATATGTGTTTATCTAAATAGAATCATAATGTGTACTTAGGGATTTGGCATGTATCTTAAGTTTCTTAAAAATTCACGTATTCTGGGCTGGGTGCAGTGGCTTACGCCTGTAATCCCAGATCTTGGGAGGCTGAGGTGGGTGGATTGCCTGAGCTCACAGGTTCGAGACCAGCCTGAGCCAGAGTGAGACCTCGTCTCTAAAAATAGCTGGGCTTTGTGAAAGGTGCCTGTCATCCCAGCTACTTGGGAGGCTGAGGCAAGAGAATCGC
>NW_003852594.1:1185267-1197519 GCF_000181295.1 Otolemur garnettii | reverse complement strand
AAAAAAAAAAAAAAAAAAAAAGAATAAATAAATAAGTCACATATTTTGAGCTGGGGGTCAATGAGAAAATGCTAATGTAAAGAGCAACCTTTAACTTCCACTTTTCCATTGGATTATATTTTGTTTCTACCTTGACAATCCAAGACAGATATCTTTGGTTTTCAAACAAAATTATGCATTAGATTATTATGTATTGGAAGATTATGTATTAATCTTACCATACAGCCAGCACAAGAAAATTATTTCAACATGAAGATAAAATAAAATTTTAGTACACAAAGCTGTTTTTGTGTATGTACTATATTTTTAAAAAATATTTAACCTCCCAGAAGTGCATTGATGTACATAGTTACCATTCAATAAAAAAAAAAGAAAAAAACAAACAAAACAAAACAAAACAAAACAAAAATATTTAACCTTAGAGTATCCAATGAAAACCACATTTTCCAAAACTACTTAGATTAGCAAATTTTTCCTAAGCATTTTTCACCACTTCTCCAATACACAGACACATTTGTTACATTCTGCATTCTATCTTGTGATACGCCAACTTCTTGGTTGATTTTTTTTTTTACTTTGCATAAGTTAAATTCATCATTTGTTTTGTACTTCTTTATGTGTTTAGGTAAATGTTTCATGTACAAGCCTCAGCTTCACACAGAAACACTCAATTATTATAAAAATGTCCTTGAGACTGGCATAGTGATACACGCCTGTGATCTTAGCACTCTGGTAGGCCAAGGAAGGGATAGGTTGCTTGAGCTCAGGAGTTTGAGACCAGACTGACGATGAGCAAGACCTCAGCTCTACTAAAACTAGAAAAACAAGCTGGATATTGTGGCAGGTGCCTGTAGTCCCAGATACTCGGGAGACTGAAGACAGGAGGATTGCTTGAGCTCAAGAATTTAAGGTTGCTGGGAGATATGATGACACCACTGCACTCTGTCCATGGCAACCACCGAGTGAGATTCTGTCTCAAAAAACAAAACAAAAAATCCTTGTACCACTGCTGGTAGTGATTTCTTTGACGTTTCCCTAACTCCCAACAGAAAGAGATCTCTTTTCAATCTCAATAGTTCAGATATGTATGTAGTGGTAAGCCATGTCTTTTAATTTGCATTTCTGTTATAACTATAAATCTTGATTATACTGTTACATGTTTTTATTTGTCATGTATATGTATTCTTTTTGTAAGAATCTGTTCAATCTTTTCTCACGTATTAATTGTGGTGTTGTATTTCTTTTGGTTAAATTTTAAGAGCTCTCTATAAATTCTGAACACAAATCCTTTATCAGATATGTAACTTTCAAATATTTACATTTCATTTGTGGCTTATCTTTAATTTACTTCATGATGTATATTGCAAAGCAAAACATTATTTAAAATTTTTTTAAACTTCAATTCATCATTTTTTTTTCTTCTTGGATGGTTCTTTTGACGTCATATATAAAAACTTATCCCTAAATCTAAGGTCATGCATATTTTTATTCTTATTTATAGTTAGACCTAAGATATATGTTGAGTATTATTTAAAGCTGAATTATCGTTTCTCCCCAACATTCATCTGTTGAAGCTTTAATCTCTGAAGTTCAAGAATGTGCTGTATTTGGAGATAAGTCTTTTAAAGTGACAGTATTGTTAAAATGAGACCTTGCTCTTTCAGTGTCCCCTAGCCAAATCTGACTGTGTCCATGTCAGAAGAAATCTGGACTTACTGGAAGTACACGTGCAGAGGGGTGACAGTGTGATGAGGCAGGGAGAAGGTGGCAGTCTACAAGTCACGAGGAGAGGAAACTGAACCTGCCAACACCTGAATCTTGAGCTTCGAGCCTCCGGAATTGTGAGAAAATAAATCTTTATGGTTTAAGCCACCAGCCCCATTGTATTTTGTTTATGGCATCCCTAGTGAACTATACAAACACCATGTATAAATCAATTTTATATAAGATGTAAGGCATAAGCTCTGATTGATAGTTTTTGCACATGGACATACAATTGTTTCAATAAAATTTACTGAAAAGCAAATCCTTTCTTCATGGAACTGACTTTAACTTTGAACTTTTGTCAAAAATCAGTTCCGTATACCAGTGTATTTACCTTTGTGCCCACTCTTTCCATTCATACTTGTATCTTCTTGCCAATAGCACACTTTGGCTTGACTACTTCAGCATTGGCATTTTGATGATCTTGAAAGTGATTTTGTCTGCATTGTCCAACTTCGGTCTTCATTCTCATAATCCTCCTGCTTATTCTACTTATCTTGCCTTTTCATATAAATTTTAAAATCTGTTTGTCAGTTCTAAAAACTATGTTTGTTTGGGGAAAGTCTTGAATCTATAGATCAAACTAGAGTGATTCAGTATTTTAAAAATATTCAGTTCTACATCTAAAACAGGTCTAAGATTTCTAAAATTCCATAAGTCCTTATATTCCCATCTTTTGATCACTATTCTAAAATCTAAGAATCCAGGCTTAGTTTCTGGCTAACAACTCAGTACTTCCTTATAAAAGAAAAACTTAATGTATACTATGTTGGTAGATTATTTAAGCTTTTTCACATAAGTAATTATGCTATTGGTGTTTGGACAATTTTAATGCTTTGGACAATTTGGTCTTTGGACAATTTTAATGCTTCTTTAATACATACTTTAGGAATGTAATTTTTAAAGAAAATTTATAAAGAATATGTAATTTCACCAAAAACTGTGCCAAATTTTACCATCAACCATTAGTGTCGTATGTCTTGTTATGACCAAGGACAGTAATCAGAAAGCTGCTCTTGAACTATTATAATAGCATTTATTGAAAAGGCGATTAGTCAATCTTAATTTTGATGAAGTTATCACAATTGCCCACTTACTTTGTCTTGACTAATCTCTACTATGTTCTCTTTTCCTCCTATTCCCCGGACTATAGTTTACCCCTGAACAAGCACTAAATTAAAGAATGACCCTCTAAGCTCATCCCTAGAATTGACTCACCAGAGTAGGACACATTCCTTTCAAATGATGCTGAACACACAGCTGTGAGTGGTCCTCGTCTATGCAGCCTCCCCTTTCTGACTGCATGCTGCTCCTTGTAAAAGAAAGGACTTTTCCAGTTTGATTCTGAGATTTGGCAGTTCCTGAATTAGGAATGTTCTTATTGGAATAGTTTTCCTGTGTGAAGTGTCATCTTACTTAAATATGAATTTGTTTTTATTTGTTCATATAACTGGTCTCATGGCAAAAATATATGAGGCAATGGTATCGTAATGTATTATTCTCTGACGTAAAACATTTTAAAAAGTGAGATTTTATTTATTTTTTTATTTTTTAATTAAATCATAGCTGTGTACATTAATGTAGTCATGGGGTACAGTGTGCTGGTTTTATATACAATTTGAAATACTTTCATCAAACTGGTTAACATAGCCTTTATAGCATCCTCTTAGCTATTGTGTTAAGACATTTATATTCTACATTTAGAAAGATTCACATGTACCCTTGTAAGATGAACCATAGGTGTGAGCCCATCTTTTAAAGTGATTATATTCACATTTTATTTCATAATTTCTCTTGCACATAATGCCCATACTAGGAAGTATAGTCCCTGTAATATTTTGGTTCCATTAAAACTAAACTCACAAAGAAAATCAATTTCCTTCATTTTTTAAATTGAAAACATGAATTTAAAGTAGAATTTGGGGGAAGGTTTGGCCTTTTTCAAAGATATACCTGACATTATTTTAATAATTATGTCAATTCGGGTAATTATCGTAACATTATGATACCATTGCCTCATATATTTTTGCCATGAGACAAGTTATATGAACAAATAAAAACAAAAACAAATGTTTAATTTGTAAAGAAAGTCGTTTGTTTTGCAATGATAATATATGAAGAAAATATGGCTAGTTAAATGAAGATCAGATTCAATTAACAATCATGGTTGTTTGACACTAAGGTAAAATGTTTTGCCTTCTGAAATAGAAACTGTAGTTCTCAAAATCTACACATGCACATATACAAACAAGACACACACACACACACACACACACACACACACACTAGAGCAGAGTTGGCCTGTGTTTTCTGCAGAGAGCTTTGTGGACCATTTGGTCTTCGTAACAACTGCTCAGCTTTGCCATTGTCAAGCAGATGCAGTCATGGACAATGCAGAAATAAATAAGCATGGATATATTTCAGTAAAAATTTATATAGACTGATTTTGAACTTTTAATAGTTATGAATGTATCGTGGAATATTTTTAAGAATTTATATTAGATGATTTAAAAATGTAAAAGCCATTCTTAGCTCTTGGCGTGTGCTAAAACAGGTAGTGGCCCAGATATGTATATAGTCCTAGTTTCTTGATTCCTGCTATCAAGGAATTAAAGTATAAAGATTCTGTCATGAAGTTGACATTATACTTAAGAAGTAATTTAATATGGCAATACGTGTTATTTTTTTTCCATCTGTAATTAGATTTTAAAAATGTCTTAACCCTTAAAGGATTAATAGATAAATAAACCTCACTGTGCTACAATTGGAATCACAAGATAAAATACAGGAGGCATGATTCAATTTCAATTTCAGATAAAAAAATAAATTTTAGTTTACATGACACAAATATGGCACACATTATACTTATTGTGAAAAATATCATTTTAATATAAAATTGAAATTTAACTATTTTATTTTTCTTTCTATATCTAGCATCCTTAACCTACAACATTACCTAAACTTTAAAATAATTGTGTTCTTTATGTTTTGGATGGATCCTGTTCAAAATCAGTTGGAAATCTCTTAAATCATGGAAAAGGAAGAGTGCAAAAAAACTTCAGATTTGGATTTTTAATCAATTTCCATTATTGAAAGCAAAGGTTGCCAATAAGAAGTCATTAAAATGTATCTTGATAATAGCAAACTGGAAACTGGAAACTATATTATATAAACTATAAGAGTCTGAAGACAGAAAATATTTAATGTGAACAAGTACAACTAAACATGGAAAGAATCTTTTAATTAATGAAGTTTCTATTTTTAATAGAAAATTTATAATCTATACCATAATGGAATGAAATTGAGAGGACCTATGATTTTGTTTCATTTAATTTTGGTGAACATTAAAATAATTATAAATAGAGACAGTGTATGTGATGAGTTATGACTTAAAATATGGTTCTTTAAGAAAAATTCTTGACATAAGTGGTAAATTCAGTAATCATTTAAATATTTAGGCTAAATATTATATTTGTATGCTTCAATACAAAAATTAGAATTGAGGATTTCTTCATGTAGTATAATTGGTTCTGAACTCATCAGTAACAGAATGTGGGAGAGGAATGGAGAAGAAGTATTTTTCACAGGTATAATGATGCACAAATAAATTAAAATTGAGAGTAAAAATAATTTAAAATGTGTTAATCAGACAAAAACAACATAAAAGAACATGAGGTAATGTTATGAAAAAACTAGAAACTAATATTCAAAAGAAAATTCGTATTTTATGATAATGCAAGTACAAGGAACTAGAATGATTTCAGAAACAGATTTTGCTAAGGAACCATAAAGAAAGGTATGAGTATACACTAAGAATAACTATACTTCTTATGTTAATTTTAATATTAAGAAAATAAATATTGGGCTGCACCTGTGGTTCAGTGAGTAGGGCGCCGGCCCCATATACTGAGGGTGGCAGATTCAAACCTGGCCCCCGGCCAAGCTGCAACCAAAAATAGCTGGATGTTGTGGTGGATGCCTGTAGTCCCAGCTACTCGGGAGGCTGAGGCAGGAGAATCACCTAAGCCCAGGAGTTGGAGGTTGCTGTGAGCTATGACTCCACAGCACTCTACCAAGGGCAATAAAAAAAAAAAGAAATATTAAAGTTATTTTAATTTACTTTTATTTTATTTACTTTTTATTTTATTATAATTTACTGACATATAATGTGCCTATATGTATGTATATATGTGTGTGTATATATGTTATATATGACATGGATATGGATATTATTTTATGAACAATTTTCATGTGCAGAAATAGTTTTTGAAAAGGACGATTTTGCCTAATAAAATCAATTTATTTCTATGTAAATATATTTTTAAATTAATATAATTTCAATGTTTTCATTTATTTTTACTATAGAAGGTCCTATTGATTTAAATAGTAGGATCTACAACTTTTTTCAACCACTCAAACCCCATTTAAACTTTACCTCATCTGGGATGGCATCTTTCATCTGAATGGACCTGCTCCTTCTAAGTACTATTCTGTCCAGTATATATTTCTATTATTTTTTGTAATGCTGTATTTTATTTGTTTATCTAAATGTCAGTGTCTTGCACAAGTTTCTTGATAATAGAGAATTTTTGCTTTCATATGCTTTTAATTGTATCCTTTTGAACTGAAGTCATGGTTCTAGATATGGAATTAAAGATTATATTAGTATTATACATTTATTTCCATTTAAGTTTCAGGTTTAGGTGAACTAGTAAGCATAACATGTTGGATGTTTATTAGACATCACATTTTGTGCCTTTTCCTACATGGCAAAATTTGAAAATGAGGTTGTCAGAAATGGTTATATGTTTAGATAAGTTGCATGTCTCTCTTTATCCCCAGGGAACAGAAAATATCAATTTTTTTAACTTACTGTTCCAAGGAATGGAGAAGCTCCTGCCATCATCACAGTATAATGCAGTATCTTATTTACAAGTTCTCTGCTTATGTCCAAAACATATTTGAATTTGCTTATTATAAAGACCTTACTTTAAAGCTAAAAATTGTGTTTATACTGGCAATGTGGTTGCTATGTGTTTTTTTGTTGTTTTGTTGTTTTTTGTTTTTTGTTTTTTTGCCATGCAAGTTTTTTTAAATAACCCAGTCAGTTAGAAATGCAGACAAAATAATAAAAAAGAATAATCAATCACTCTGACAAGAGACTATGTAAAAGTAATGTCAGACTTCTAAGTATCCCTCAGGAAGAAGAAGGCATATTGAAAAGCATGGAAAACCTATTTCAGGAGATTTTCGACGAAAGTTTTTTTTGGTTTCTCCGGAAATTCAGATATAAGATGGTCATTGAACACCAGGAAGAGTCACAGAAAATAGAGCGAACAGGACCTCTCCAAGACACATAATCATCAATGTGGTCAAAGTCAAAGCCAAGGAGACAGTTTTACCAACTGTGACACAAAGCAACAACCTACAGAGGGAAACCCATCAGGCTAACAGTGGACTTCTCAGTGGGGACATTACAGGACAGATGGGTTTAACGCCCCATCTTTAGTCTCCTGCAAAAGAAAAATTCAAGCAAATCAAGTTTCAAAAATGATAGAGAAATAAATTTGTTCCCAGATAACCAAATAGCAGGGAATTTATCACTACTGCACCTGCCCTAAGGACATAATCTAAAGCACATTTTTCATGGAAGAGAACAAGAGATACCCAAGAGTGTTAAAACCCCAAAAGTTAAAGTTCACATTCTTATAAATCAATAGTACAAGAGGGAAATGAAACAAGGTATCATTCAACATGATGAACAGAACTGTATCCCACATATCAATATTAACACTGACTCTGAATGGTCTCAAATACCCCACTTGGAGGACATATAAAAGACACATAAAAATGTCAATATTAATTATAATCATATTGATATTCACATTCTAGGCAATCTTAATGAATATTATTGTAGTTTTTTTAATTTATTAAAAAAAATTTTTTGGCTCGCTGATTGGTAATTAGTCCCTCGATTTTGTGAAACTTGAAAAACTAATTCTAAATTTTATTTAAAAGAGAAATTTAATTATAACTATGAAGCATAAAGGCAATGAACTAGACATCATAGCATTATTGTACTTAAGATACTGTGCAATTATCACAAAAGCAACAGAGTTTCAGATTTCTAAATTGGTCTGCTTACTGGATTATGTCACCACATAGTGCTACGGGAAATGTGCAAACAGATGAAGGATTTGTAGCACAAGATGAAGAATTCATTTGGGACAAAATGAGTTCACAGAACTCATGGACCAATCAAGCGTGTATCCCATAGGCCATTTTACATGAGTTTCAATCATTGGAGAGGTTTTTGAATGGAGGCTGAAGATTGAGAAGCATCAGCACAGGTAAAATTGTAGTGGAAGCCATCATTTTGAAAAAGTTGACCTAATGAGAGTTCAGGACAGAAAAGAGAATGAACAAAGGGAAAAGTGCATGTTATAGGTACCACCTTTAATTGGGCAAGCACACAAGTTTGTTAGGGCTGCTGTAACAAAATAACACAGACTGAGTAGTTTGAACAACAGAAATTTATTTTTGCACAATTCTGAAGGTCTAGAAGTCCAAGATCAATGTGATGGCAAGTTTGGTTTCCTCTTGGCCTGCGGATGGCCACTTTCTTGTTGTTCCTTAACATGATCAAACTTTTATATGGTCTGTGCTCTAGACATCTCTGCAATCATATTGCATAAGGACTCATTCTAAACGGAACTTTCAGACACATCAAGTGTCTTTTAATGAAAATCACACACATATAACTTACCTCTTTACTAGCCCTATCTCCAGCAAATCAAATTTTGAGGGTTGAAATGTACTTCAACATATGAATGGGGGTGGGGCACAATTCAGCCGGTAACAGTTGTAAATAGAGAGATTACCCTGCATTAATCTTTTTCCAAATGGTAGCTTGCAAATCCATAATATGGGCCTAAAATGTGAATAGACACATGATTTGAAGAGAGAGGGATTTTGTTTTGGCTGTATGTTATGATTACCAGCCTCCATTCCAAAGAAGGAAAAAAGAAGGAAAGAAAGAAAGGAAGGATGAGGAAAAAAGGAAGGGGAAGGCAGGTGGGTTGGTAGAGGAGAGCAAGAGAAAGAGAGAAAGGAAGGAAGAGAAGAAAATCTCAGGTAGTGGTACAAGAAGAGACCATTAGAGAATGTTATCATGTCTGTCTTATTTAAAAAATGTATCTATACATTTGTTTGTATGTCTTCCCTGATTGTTTTCTAAGAGTACTTTAAAAGATTATAGCAGAAATAGCTTTAAATGATCGAAAGTTATATAGAAAAAAAGTGTTTTCACAAATAAAAATATAGCCAATGACATAAAAAAATCTAACAAACAAAATGCAGAAATGGGACTTATTTAAAATAATACAAATTGTTGCTTCTATTTGCTTTGTGAACAAAGAAAGCAATGTATACGTAAAATGAAACATAATACAAATTGCCATGAGTGTCACTCATGAATAAAGAAAATAAAATATTCATAGAGAGTTAGTTTTAAAAAGGGCTTTCACTACATTTTCATAGCTATGGTTCAGAGCTAGTCATAGCTACACACAAGTTACCACATTACACATATATTTAGATTGACCTCCAACCATCAAGAGGCATATCTCTAGATTTAATATCATCATCCTTCATATTTATGTGCAATCATTTTGAACTATGGAGGAAGTAAAACACTGCACCTTCTCTTAAAATGAACTAGCTAAAAATTTAAGTGGATGGCTTGGGATTAATTGCTTGAATATTAAAAGAATTCAAATTCTCTTGGTTTACCATTCATGATATAAACATATGTTTTTCTCAAAAGATTGAACTTTTTGTCTATTTTAATTGTATGCATGGTTTCATGTCCTATTACAATAGCCTCACTTTGTCAGCTTTGGTAGATTGCCGGGAAGTCAGCTCACAGCAACCTCAAACTCTTGAATGAAGAGGTCTTTTTGCTTCAGCCTCCCGAGTAGCTCAGACTATAGGCGTTTTTCTGATTTTAGCAGAGACAGGGTCTGGCTCTTGCTCAGACTGGTCTCCAACTCCTGAGCTCAAGTGATCCACCATATCAGCTTCCCCGGTGCTTGGATTGCAGGCGTGAGCCACCATGCCTGGCTCTATTACATTATTTTCAGTTTTTTTCCTGCTGATATACAGCTATACTTTCCCATATTATCAGAATTTTTCTACTTTATCAGATGAAATAGAAGTAAATTGAAAATTAGAACTTAGTTCCAATTTTCTTTGTGTTCCATGTCTAAAACAAGCCCTCTGAAAAAATGCTTTCCACTAGACCTCATCAGCCTGCTACTTTCAGGAAGAAACTGGATGCTCCATTATTGTGTCAGGTCCATAGGGAAAAGCCTTTCTTTGGCACAATTAGTTCTCTTCTTCATTGTGTATATTTGGCCCTAAGGATATAATAAATAAATAATGTTAACAATTTCCTTTCTGGGTCCTGAAGTCTCTTTCTTCAAATTTATACTTGGAAATAAATGTATGCAGTTTTAGGAAGAAGTATATTTTCTCTACTCCATGTGTTTGAGTGAATAAATAACTCACTTAAATCATGCTATCAGCAGAATGGGCAATCATGGCAATTCAAATGTTTTTCAATTTTATTTCAAGGCTAACATAAGAAATACTTTTAGATAAGAAAAAAACCTGAAACATTATGCTTTACTGCACTAAACATAGTCAAACTTAATATACTTGTAATTTATAAGTTTTATAAGTTAGAATTGTAGTTATATCCGGTTCATTAATTTAGGTGTACATACTAATACTTTGTTTCCATCAGAGATTAGCTATAGGAATGAATGCGAATGTTGACTGTTATAAAACAAATTTCTTAATTCATCTTTCAATCAACTACAAATATCACAATGAGTATCATATATATCATAGATGTTAAATGTGTATAGTTTGGAATTAATATTTTTAAATTAGTGGAATATCTTCTTATATTCTACTGTGTGTCTTTGTCTCTTACTCATTTCAATTAACATCAACCTGCGAAAGCTGGGAAGAAGTGCTGGTCTGGGTCTGTATTCCTGTCCCAGTCCCGCCAACGCAGCCAGTGCAGTAAGAGGAAGGAAATTCGGGACGTGTTGGGTCACTGCCCTGCACATTGCAGCTTTATTTCAGTTCAGAATCAATTACATGCCTTGCACCACTGGCCTCATTGAGGACATCACCAAAAAGCACTTGGTTCTGCTTAAAGATGGAAGAAAACTCACTGTCTATTGAAGAAATGCTAGAAAAACACAGGGTGGAATGGCAAACCAAACTGGAAGCAGAACAGTTGGAAGTTCAGGCTCTTGAGGTCAAGGTCCTTCCATTCCTCCAGCAGATACCCTTGATGAGCATTAATTAAGTCCTCTGCTCAGAGGCTGGTCCTTGATGAGCAAGGGCTATCATTGAATGATATCACATCCTGGTCACCTCACGCATTGGACGAAATGCTGTAGAATTTTGAAAAGTCATTTCTATTTTTAATTTTTTCACGTATGTAACATGAAGAAATCATGTGGCATTTTTATTTTTTTAAAGAACAAAATTATTCAAAGAATCAGTGACATGGACTCCTTTCACACCTTACTGTGGAGCCAGCAACTTCTGTTCTTTATAATGTTCTCCTTAGCACAAATTAGAGTTTACAGGGGATAGTCTTCATTTACTTATAAATAAAATATGGATCTAAAAAAAGATCAACCTAATATTTCTATAAATTCACTAATCCTGGAATGAACCAAGACATATATTCCAAAAGGTCAAAGATGTTTATGTTTTATTTTAGTTAAGCATCATTTCACGTTGGGTGCTTATTTCCATCAGATAATCTCATTTGGGATTGGTGGTAGATTGTATTATTAACCCTAATTTCTTCTCCTTCCTCAGATCTATACCCTTTATCTTGTCATGTGACTTTGGAACTCCTTCAATGAAGACAAAGCATATTTTCCTCCCTTTGACTTTGGGATTGGTTGATTGATGTATTTGGTCAGTATGACAAGGAAGAAGTGGAAAGGAGCCAGTTCGGAATCTAGGCGTTACTGAGCCTTGAATCTTTGTATTTGTTCATTTCTGCTTTTGCAGCCATGAGAAAAAAATGCTATCCTGCTGGTCAAAGGAGGACGAGGGACATGAAACAGAGCCAGTCCAGCCTCCTAACAAGACCTACCTGCAGGATTTCACAGCTCAGCCCTGTACAGTAAGGCAAAGCCACCTAGTCAAATTCAGCCCAACACTGGCTGAAATCAGCTTACCTAGACATGATCTATTAATAAAATATGGTTGAAATTTAAAGACACTGAGCATAAGACAATTCGTAATTTAACAAAAATAAATAATATATGACGTAACCTAGAATTACTCATTTCTGTGCAACATTCATGCCAATTTTTAGTTTTAGATTAGAACAAAAAGCTATGTAAAAATCATAACTATAGGGTACCTTTTTTTTTTTTTTTTTTTTTTTTT
>NW_003852594.1:1176876-1185247 GCF_000181295.1 Otolemur garnettii | reverse complement strand
TTTTTTTTTTTTTTTTTTTTTTTTTGGTATCACCAGCACTATTTGTAAGCTATTACTAACCACATTGGATAAAAAAATGTAGGGAAAACTTCTCTTTTATATCTCTTAATTGAAACAAAAACATAAACAAATACTTCGGAGAATGTGAGTGACATAACAAAGCACCTCCTAATTTCCTGAAAAATGAAACGCCAAATCTTTTGTTGTTCTAACCCACCTAAATTTTACCACCTGTTCTTTTCAAACCTTCAAAATATTATTTTCTGTTTTCAACTGAGATCCAATTTTTATCATTGGTGCTGATATTTTCTTTTAATGATATTATCATACAAAATTTTAATGATCTGAGTGGCTGAAGTTTATATGCATACATACATATACACATAGAAGTTAACTGTTTTTGAAAGTACCTATATGATTTTAGATTCCTACCTTTTCTTAGGATAATTGAGTAATGTCAGAAAAAAAAAAAGAGAACAATGTCTGTGATTACTTCTGTAACTCTAATGAATTCTTCTAACAACAATACAAGCAACAATAGCAACAGTATTGCAACTGTCTGGCATATTAGCCTCATGCTGTAGCGAGTGCACAAATGATAGCAATCACTTCTGCTCCTCCCAGCTGCCATGGCAGAAGGCATTCATGACAGTGTTATAATTTAGGAATTGAGTGATGGCAGAAATTGGAGTAACAATCACTCTGTGATTAAGGCAAATTTACAAAGGAAACATCTTCAGAATTGCTTATAGTTAAACCAGTAAATATGAGTGGGGTTACAAAACTGTGTGCATCACTTTTGAAGTCAACATAATGACCATGTTTTTACTGAATTATTTGTCACCAGATTTGAAATTTTCAGTGGTCACTTTGATAGCTAAAGAAAATCTTGACAAATATTTATAAATTATTAAATTGGTATGCATTGTATTGTGTGCCTACTAGGTGTCACTGGAGATTTAGCTATAAACAAAACACATCTCACCTCTTTTTTCTGGCGTTTACATTAGGATAGGGTAGAAAATAAGCATGTGGACAAAATGCTAATATGAATTCAGAAAGTGGTAAGTGTGTTGAACAGTAATGGGTGAGAAAAAAAATGTCACCTAAATAAAAGGGCAGAACACAAGTCCTTTTTTTTTTTTTCCAAAAAGGGCTGTCATCTGAACAACACAGGGCAGAAAATAGGATTAGTGACTATTTTCAAGGAATCACGATAGGCTTCATCAGTATCCAGAATCTGGATGCAATTGAGAAGTCAATTTACTGGGCACGATGGATATTTTACAATTCCAAGAGAACTTAAGTGTCTTGAAGAGACCAGATTAAAAAGGGCTCATTATTAAAAAAAGAGAAAACTCCTTTGGGGTCATTATATTTGAATATAGGCTTGAATATTCACAAGTTTGTTGTAAGAAAGGTATAAAAATCTTGTGGTCAAGGAAGAAGATATAATTTATGCAAAAGTTTTGAGGCATTCTCTGGGTTGACCCTTTATTGAAATTTGGTGGGTTAGGTGAACTGCTAAAAGACATAATATTAACACTGTGCACCAAGAAAACATGTGATACAAACTTTAATGTGAGAGGCCTCTAGATTCCAAGAATGATACAGCAAAATCTATGATAAAAAACAAAGTGCCACTTATTCACACTGATACTCTGAAGTTTTGCATATTTTTCATTTTCCACTGGATCCCACATCATCCATTACTTCACTCTGCTATATATTTTTTTCGTTTTCATGATGAATATGTGGATAGACCAATTGTCTACTGCTGTTAGGCACAGAAGTATAGAAAATACATTACTTAAGTAGGAATTTGAATATCATCTTTCACTTATTTTTGTTTTTATACATTTTCTTACTTGATCATATCAGAAATTTTAGACTCGTTATTCTCTCTGATGTTTTCTTGCCCATTCTCCTGCAGCTGCTTCTCTGAATCTTGGGCCAAGCATTATGTGGGACTTTAGTTTCTTTTGCAGGACACCCTGGTCATCAGTTGGAGGACCAGAAGAGGTGATATACCATCAGCACAGGTCTCAATTTGTCTTTATAGTTTTCAGAACAGTTTTGCAAGTTCCAACTTACTCTTGCTTCTATAATTTATGTCCAGTTTCTGCTCCTGAAAATCTGTCCACATCAGACAAAGAATAGAAGCTGTTTGGTAAAGCTTTTTTAATCAGACCCCAATATAAAATCAAATCCCTACACTAAATATTCAATTATTTGTAAATTTCCTACTGTCCCATATGAACCATCATAAATATACCTAATACATTATTAGACTTCAATAAATGTTAATTGCGTTAATGACTAAATACTTCATTTCTGCATCTCTAGTGTCTAGACAGGGGCTATCACAGAGAATGATTTGGGAAATTTTTGAAAATACATATAAAATAATAAATGAATAACCTAGTCAATCAATCAATGAGAATCTCTATAACAAAACATATTAAAATAGAATGCAAAGAACTACTGGAAAGATTGTCATTATTTATTTCTACTAAGAGATATTCCAGCATATAAGAAGAAAAGAATATGAAATATTGGTTTGAGAATGATGACTATTCAAGGAAGAGAATTATTTTCCACTAAGCTATTTGTCTACTATGCCTATTTATTTATGAGTTAGTGAAGAATTAGTGAAATACAATACTTGAGACTAAATATTATTATATTATTTCATATGCTATTAAATGTGTTAAGTTAGGAGACACAGTTCTATGCTCTTAAAGAAATATTGATTTTTCTAAATAACTGTCAATATTCTAATTATTGTAAAAGCACAGAGATCTGTGTTATATATCTGGGGATGGTGCTTTATCTATACTTAAATAAAGAAGCTATATTTAAATGAATCATATTAAAAATACTTGGAGCAAAATTTCATACCAGGATAATGTTTTCCCTAATAGTATATTCTACTAAAATACATTAAATGCATCAAGAGCTAGTGCTGGAAAATAGTAATAGATATTGTAAGCACATTGGGCTATGGAAAGTCATAAATCCTTTTTATAGAAATAAGTATGTTAGATAATGTGCTAAAGAGAAATCTGGACAACATTCTTACAAATGGTAAAAAAACTATGTAACTATGATAATTCATGTCTCAAAAATATCATACTTGTTAGATAAAGGTCTGCACATAGCTCTCCCCATTTAATATGCAATCAAATTATATTTTTATTAATATGGAAAGAGTAAACACAAGTAAAAATGTTAACAGCATTTGTTAATAGCATTTCAAATGCAAAACTAAATTAGCCATTAACATCATAGATAAGCAAAAGTTTTAGATTTATATGATGGTGTACTATGCAGCAATAAAAATGTGGTAGACTCTCACCACTCATGGCAACAACATGGATGAATACCGTAAACATTGTTCTGCACAAGGAAATCCAGTCATAAAAGATTGTATGCAATATGCTTCAGGCAAATGGGTCTCTATTATCAGCCTTTCTGGTATATTCTGGTATATTTTTGTTTTCAAAATGTTAAAAGGGGTACAGACATTTTAGGTTAAAGGGATTGCTTTCATTATGCATGAGTCACAGCAATAAGTATGCCCATTACCTGTTCCCTCCTCCCCCTTGTATGATTTCCTCTGAGTTTTACTTTCCTCTGTGCACATATGTGTTCATTGGTTTGCATCAATTTAATAGTGAATATATATAGTGCTTATTTTTAGTTTTCCATTCTTGAGTTACTTCACTTAGGAAAATGTTCTTATGTTCCATCTAAATTGTTGCAAAAGGCATTAATTCATCCTCTTTACGGATGAGCAGCACTCCATGACATTTCATTGTTCCACTCATACATTGATGGGCACTTGAGTTGATTGCACATATTGCAATTGTGAATTGTGCTGCAATAAACATTCCAGTGGAGGTGTCCTTTTGATAGAAAGACCTCCTACCCTTTGGGTAGATACCAGTAGTGGGATTGTTGGATCAAAGTAGTAGGTCTACTTTTAATTCTTTGACAAATTATATATAGATAAATAATTTCAGCTAGTCATTATTTTGTATCTGAGTTGCTCCTTAATGAGTTTAAACTAGGTAATTGCTCTTTAACAAATGTTAAAATGAGTTACTCCTTAATGAATTGTGACAGAAACCATTTTTAAAAGTATGAAGCAGATATAGTTTCTAATGAATATTTTTAGATGAAGAATCTTCAGATAAAGCACAATCATTTTAAATGCAATTCTCCCATCCTCTATTAAAAAAATGCCATTATGTATAAAAGGGGTACCTGTTTAATAACATGAGAAAATGATCAAAATAACTTAAGCAAATTTACTTTCAAACAGAAGAAAAATATTATGTGTTAACGGGGTGGAACATCTCAGGCTATTTGTTCCTTCCAATCTTGCCAATGGCATCCTAAATCTACAAGGATAATACAACTATTGAATCATAGAACAATTGCTGAGTCAGCTACAACATATTATGGAGCCAGGGCAGAATGTAATGTGGGTCCCCTGATTCAAATATTATTAAGAATTTCAAGATGGAGATAAGATTTAAAAAATGGTGCTGGGAAAACTGATTAGCCACATGCATGAGATAACTGAAACTGGACCTGCTGCACCTCTCTCCACTGACAAAAATTGACTCTCACTAGATAAAAGATTTAAGACACAAAGCAATAAAACTGTTAGAAAAAAGTGTAGGAAAAATTTTGACACTATATTCCCAGGAAAAGAATTTATGAAGAATTGGCAATTGCAGTAATACTAAAAAATAAATGTATGGGACATGATCAAGCTAAAAAGTCTCTGCACAGATAAAGCTACAACAACTAGGGCAAACAGACAACCTTCAGAATGGGAGAAAATGTTTGCATGCTATGATATGACAAAGGGCTGATAACCAGAATGTACAGAGAACTAAATTTAATCAAAAAACCACAGCAAATAATTTTATTTAAAAGTGGGCAAGAGGGCAAAGCATATGGCTCAGTGAGTAGGGCGCTGGCTCCATATACAGAGGCTGGCAGGTTCAAACACAGCCCCAGCCAAATTGCAACAAAAAATTGCCGGGTGTTGTGGTGGGTGCCTGTAGTCCCAGCTACTTGGGAGGTTGAGGCAAGAGAATCACCTAAGCCCAAGAGCTGGAGGTAGCTCTGAGCTGTGACGTCACAGTACTCTACTGAGGGTGACAAAGTGAGACTCTGTCTCTAAAAAAAATCCTTAAAAAATAAAGTGGGCAAGAGACTTTAACAGAACATTTTCTGAAGAAGTCAGATGTAAGGTCAACAAACTCAGGAAAATGTTCATCATTCTTAAGCATTAGAGAAATGCAAATCAAAAGCACCCTTAGATATCTCCTAACCCCAGTGACAAAAGCCCACATCACAAAAGCCCAAAGGTGCAAATGCTGCCATAAATATGGAGAGAAGGGAGCACTTTTACACTTCCTTCCATATTTAATAACAATATAGCCTCTGTAGAAAGAAGTATGGAGAATCCTCAAAGAGCCAGAAGTAAACCTTCCATTTGATCCCACAATCCCATTACTAGATGTCTACCAGAAGAAAAAAAAAATTATCACAAGAACACTTGCACGACAATGTTTATTGCAGCTCAGTTCACAATTGCCAAGATGAGGAAACAACCCAAGTGCCCATGAACTCATGAAGGATTAATAACTATGGTATACACACACCATGGAATACTATTCAGCCAAAAAAAGATGGAGACTTTACATCTATGTATTAGCCTGGATGGAGTTGAAACACATTCTCCTTAGTAAAGTATCACAAGAATGGAAAAGCAAGTTTACAGAGTATACTTGACTGCCATCTGGGTGTGCCATGGTGGTGCTTTTTCTAGGAGATTGGCATTTGAATCAGTGGACTCAGTGAAGGGGATGGCACTCCAGTGTAGGTGGCATCATCCAATCCACTGCGGGCTTTAATAAAATAAAAGACTGAAGAAGAAGAAACATTTTCCTTTTATTTCCTGCCTGCCTTTTGAACTGGGAAATCTTATCTCATGTTCTCCAGCCTTCAGACTGGCACCCTGGTTCTCAACCCTTCGGACTTGACTGAATTCTAGCACCTGTTTTCTGGATCTCCAGCTTGCATCTATCTAATGGTGATGCTTCTCAGTCTCTATAATTGTGTGAATCAATTCCTTAAAATTTCTTTCTCTCTCTTCCTCTATTTATTTCTCTCCCTCCCTCTCTCCATGTGTATATGTTATATATTTTATTTATTTTTATTATATATTTTCAGTGTGTATTATACATGTATTATTATATATTTTCAATATGTACATTATATATTTTATCATATATTTTCAAAATATATATACATACATGATAACACCATTTGCTCTGAGAACTATAAGAAAGAACTATGATTAAAATAAGCCATATAGCCAATGTCTGACATTATGATTATAAAACTAATAAAGGGAGATTTATAAGGTTTTATGCAAAAGAAAAGAAATCTCAAGTTATGTTTCATAAGTACATTTTTTTCTAAATTTTTGTATAATGTGCTATTTTTAACGTGATAATACAGTATTAACTTACACAACATTCATATATTCATGTTCATCTCTCTGCATCAACTATGGTTTATTTAAAATGTTGCATTCAGTCTGATATGGGCTTTGGAAACACGTATTTAAATGCATGTCATTCATTATCTTAAAATGTAAAAATTGAACTAATAGTAGCTATATTAGTAGCTGAAATTTCACTGTTAATATATAAGTTGTAGTCATAGTTATTCTCCACATTCAGTTAAAAGAAAATTTAAGCAAAATACTAAGTTCTAGTTTCATATCATGAGAAACACAAAGCCCTCTGTTTTATCCTAGAATACAACGATTCTTTAAATAACACATATAGTTTAATTCTTTTTTAAATTATGAAGTTCGGACATTCATACTGGAAAAGAGCTTCCAGTTATGATACTTATGTTTCTATGTAATGTCTCCATTTTCATTTGGATTGAGCTTATTTGAGTTCTCTCCTATTTCTTTTTAATCTAGTAGAGTTCCATCAGTTTTCCTTATCTTACAAAGAATCCATATTTTGTTTCTTCAATCCTTTGCATTTTGTTTTGTTTTGTTTTGTTTGTGCTGTTTCCACTTCATTTAATTTTGCTCTGGGTTTTGCTACTTATTTATTTTTTTTCCTGCTGCCTTTGGTTTTGTTTGCTCTTCTTTTTCTAGTTCCTTGAGATGTGACATTAGGTTGTTAACTTGTGATTTTTCTGTCTTTTTGATATAGATGTTTAAGGCTATGAAATTTCCCTTCATGATTGCTCTTGCTATATCTGATTGAGAAATCTTTTCATTTCCACCGTAATTTTGTCATTGACTCAAGGATTGTTCAGTAGCAGGTTGTTTAATTTCCTTGACTTTAAGTAGAACCAAGTGTTTCTTTTGGAATTGATTTCTAGTTAAGAAGTAGTACTCAGCCATTAAAAGGAATGGAAATAAGGACTTTTGCATTCATCTATGATGGAGAAAGTAAATACTTTAATGATATCCACATGTTGAAGAAATTTGCCATAACTAAACCAGCTCTGCAGGAAATTCTCAAAACTATCCTCCATAATGACCAATGCAATCCCCCACTACAAAAGTAAACTCACCCAGAAACTTTTGATCAAATTCCAACTTCCACAGTGGTGAAAGGATTAAAAATGTCTACTGGAATTTTGAGCAACTCGAAGACCAATATTTCGAGCAACTCGAGGACCAATATTTCACCAGGCCTATCAATAATTTCAATCAATGTAAATGGCTTAAACTGTCCTTTAAAGAGGCACAGATTGACTGATTGGATACAGAAACTCAGACCAGATATCTGTTGTATTCAAGAATCACATATTACTTTAAAAGATAAATACAGGCTCAGGAATACAGGCTCAGGGTGAAGGGATGGTCATCTATATTCCAGGCAAACGGAAACCAGAAAAAAGCAGGTGTTGCAATTTTATTCGCAGATACTTTAGAGTGTAAACCAACAAAAATAAGCAAAGATAAGGATGGCCATTTTGTATTTGTTAAGGGTAATACCCAATATGATGAGATCTCAATTATCAATATTTATGCACTCAACCAGAAAGCACCTCAATTAATAAGAGATACTCTAACAGGCATGAGCAACTTGATCTCTCCTAACTCTATCATAGTTGGAGATTTTAACACTCCTTTGGCAGTGTTGGACAGATCCTCCAATAAGAAGCTTAGCAAGGAAATTTTAGATTTAAATTGAACTATTAATCTTGTGGACCTAACAGACATCTACAGAACATTTCATCCTGACAAAACTGAATACACATTTTACTCTTCAGTCCATGGAACATACTCCAAAATCTATCACATCTTAGG
>NW_003852594.1:1135241-1176130 GCF_000181295.1 Otolemur garnettii | reverse complement strand
TGATCCCCAAACCAGGAAAAGACCCAACAAGAAAAGAAAATTATAGACCAATATCACTAATGAATATTGATGTGAAAATATTCAACAAGATCCTAATGAACAGAATCCAGCAACACATCAAACAAATTATACACCATGACCAAGTGGGTTTTATCCCAGGATCTCAAAGATGATTCAACATATGTGAATCTATAAATATAATTCATCACATAAACAAATTTAAAAACTAAGACCATATGATTCTCTCAATTGATGCAGAAAAAACTTTTAATAATATCCAGCATCCCGTCATGATCAGAAGACTTAAGAAAATTGGTATAGAAGGGACATTTCTCAAGTTGATAGAAGCCATCTATAGTAAACCCACAGCCAATATTGTAATCTATGGAGTTAAATTGAAATCATTTACACTCAGATCAGGAACCAGGCAAGGCTGCCCATTGTCCCCATTGCTATTTAACATTGTAATGGAAGTTCTAGCTACTGCAATTCGGGAAGAAAAGGTGATTAAGGGTATCCATATAGGGTCAGAAGAGATTAAATGTCACGTTTCACAGATGATATGATTGTATATCTGGAAAACATCAAGGATTCAACTAAAAAACTCTTAGAATTGATCAAGGAATACAGTGGCATATCAGAATACAAAATCAATACTCATAAATCTGTAGCCTTTATATATACCAATAGCAGCTAAGCTGAAAAAATAGTCAAGAACTCTATTCCATTTAAAGTAGTGCCAAAGAAGATGAAATATTTGGGAGTATACCTAACAAAGGATGTGAAAGATCTCTATAAAGTGAACTATGAAACTCTAAGAAAAGAAACAGCCTAAAATGTTAACAAATGGAAAAATATACCATGCTCATGGCTAGGAAGAATCAACATTGTTAAAATGTTCATATTACCCAAAGCAATATACAATTTTAATGCAATCCTCATTAAAGCTCCACTATTATACTTTAAAGATCTTGAGAAAATAATACTTCATTTTATATGGAATCAGAAAAAAACTTGAATAGCCAAGACATTACTCAAGAATAAAAACAAAGCAGGAGGAATCACATTCCCAGACCTCAGACTATACTATAAATCGATAGTGATTAAAACAGCATCATACTGGCACAAAAACAGAAAAGTATATGTATGGAACAGGATAGAAAGCCAACAGATGAATCTTTGACAAGCAAATTTAAAACATTGAGTGGGGGAAAGATTCTCTATTTCACAAATGGTGCTGAGCAAACTGGCTGGCAACTTGTAGAAGACTGAAACTGGATCCACACCTTTCACTATTAAATAAGATAGATTCTCATTGGATTAAAGATTTAAATTTAAGACATGAAACTATAAAAATACTAGAAGAAAGTGTAGGGAAAACATGTGAAGAAATCGGCCTGGGCAAATATTTTATGAGGCAGACCCCATGGGCAATTGAAGCAACATCAAAAATACACTATTGGGACCTGATCAAACTAAAGAGCTTCTTTCTGCACAGCCAAGAACACAGTATGTAAAGTGAGCAGCCATCCCTCAGAATGGGATAAAATATTTGCAGGTTATGTCTCCAACAAAGGTTTAATAACCAGAATCCATAGAAAACTCAAACGCATTAGCAAAAAAAAACAAAATACAAAAAAACAAGTGATCCCATCACAGAGTGGGCAAAGGACTTGAAGAGGAATTTCACCAAAGAAGATCGGCATGCAGCCTATAGATATATAAAAAAATGCTCATCATCCGCAATCATTAGAGAAATGCGAATCAAAACTACTTTGAGATATCACCTAACTCCAGTAAGAATAGCCCATATCACAAAATCCCCAAACCAGAGATGCTGGCATGGATGTGGAGGAAAGGGAACACTTCTACACTGCTGGTGGGAATACAAACTAATACATTCCTTTTGGAAAGACGTCTGGAGAACACTTAAAGAACTAAAAATTGACCTGCCATTTGATTCTACAATTCCTTTATTAGGTATATACCCAGAAGACCAAAAATCACATTACAACAAAGATATTTGTATCGGAATGTTTATTGCAGCCCAATTCATAATTGCCAGGTCATGGAGGAAGCCCAAGTGCCCATCAATCCACGACTGGATCAACAAACTGTGGTATATGTACACCATGGAATACTATGCAGCCCTAAAGAAAGATGGAAACTTTACCTCCTTCATGTTTACATGGATGGAACTGGAAAATGTTCTTCTTAGCAAAGTATCACAAGAATGGAAGAAAAAGTATCCAATGTGCACATTCCTATTATGAAACTAAT
Source organism: Otolemur garnettii (assembly GCF_000181295.1). Classification (NCBI taxonomy): domain Eukaryota; kingdom Metazoa; phylum Chordata; class Mammalia; order Primates; family Galagidae; genus Otolemur; species Otolemur garnettii. The sequence continues at coordinate 1,173,850 of NW_003852594.1, read as the reverse complement.
TTATAGTTCTCGTATGAAAGCTATAACCTAATTATAGCCCAAGAATATGGGGAGGGGGAGGGGAGAGGAGCAGGGTGGATGGGTGGAGGGAGGGTGATTTTTAAAGATCACCTCTATGGTTTGTCTTACAAGGGTACAAGTGAATCTTTCTAAAAGTAGAGTATAAATGTCTTAACACAATAACTAAGTAAATGTAATAAAGTCTATGTTAACTAGTTTGATGAAAATATTTCAAATTGTATATGAAAACACTACACTGTACCCCAGGATTGAATTAATGTACACAGCTATCATTTAATTTTTTTTTTTTAAAAAAGAGGACTTTTGCAGCAACTTGGATGGAACTGAAGACCATTATCTTAAGTGTAGTATCTCAGGAATGAGAAACCAAACAACACATGTACTCTCTATTAAATGGAAGCTAATCAATGGACACATTGGGCACAAAGAAATTCAAAGATCAATAAAATCCAAGAAGGGAGATGGGTGGGAGGGGAACACAGGTAAAAATTTGCCTGTAAGGTACAATTAACACTATTCTTGTGATAAGGTCACTAAAGCCCTCACTCCAATGTTACACCAGATATCCATGTAACAAAATAATTGTACCACCTTAATGTTTTGAAAAAGAACAAGGCAGCAAAATGAAAATTGAACAAAAGTATATTGCTCTATACAGAATTAATTGTTGATAAGGTCTTTCATGTATTTCTTCCTTCCACTCTAAAAATTTGGAATATGCATCAGCAAATAGCTACAATATTTTCATACTTTGACTCATTTAAGTCACGCAAAACATCTTAAGACTTAAATGTCTCATGGCTGCAATCCCAGCATTTCTGGAGGTCAAGATTGGAAATTACTTGGGCCCAGGAATTTGAGACTACCCTGAGCAACACAGTGAAACCAGTGTCTCAAACAAAACAAAACAAAACAAAACAAAAAAACAACTGGACATAGTGACACATGCCCATATCCCTATCTATCTACTTGGGAGCTAAGAAAGGAGGAGTCAGTAAGCTCAACTTTCAGGGTTGCAATGAGATGTGATTGTGCCACTGCACTCCCACACCAGCCTGGACAACAGAGCAAGATCTTTCTCTAATAATATTAAAAAATAAAAACACCCCAATAGCTTAAAAAGTAGTACAATTTTCCTATTAAGTAAAATTAAAGAGAGGGCAATGATAAGAGCAATGTAGCCTACTTTGTAACTGCAAAGTGTTATGGATTTAATGAAATTAATTGAGTCTCCTGGAAGGTGACACAGTGGCAGAAAGTCTATGGCCAATTTTTATGAGTCAAGACATATCTCTGCCCATACTTAATAAACAAATAGACTCAGTGCCTGGAGCACAGTGGTTATGGCGCCAGCCACATACATCAAGGCTGGTGGGTTTGAACTCAGCCAAGGTCAGCTAAACGACAATGACAACTGCAAAAGCAACAACAAAAATAGCCGGGCATTATGGCAGGCACCTATCGTGCCACCTACTTGTGAGGCTGAGGCAAGAGAATTGCTTTAACTCAAGAGTTTGAGGTTGCTGTGAGCTGTGACTCTACAGCACTCTACCAAGGGCAGCATAGTGAGACTCTGTCTAAAAATAATAATAATATTAATAATAATTTTTTGAATACTAAATTTTGATCAAGTGTTATAATCTACTCTAGCCCCAACATCAGTAGAGAATCCTCAGGAAGATTCTCTAGATGCTTCATAGTTATACTGCAAGTGATAATAAAACCTATGAGTCATTCAAACTCCCCCCAAAAGATACAAATAGTGGACGTTTATATTTCATAGAGGAAACACAGCACATCCACTTGGCTCTTCAGGGATGATATAACAAAATGTACCCAAAGTGAATAGAATTTTCACTTCTCAAGCTCCAAATAACCAGGAAGACAAATCCAATCAAATGACACATTAAATTAAATGTTTCCTTTTGTAACTTTGTTACCTTTATAAAGCTGGTTATATTAAACAGGTTGAGTGAATAATAGTGACTAAACCCTTTGACTTTACACTGATGTCTTGTATACAAGTTGTATGTGCACATAACAAATATATCCAATGCATGTGTACCTGTTTAATACCAATATACTAGCATTTTAAGGAAGCAAGGATATTTTCTACTATATAAGGGCATTGCAAATACCATTTATCCATTAAATCTTTCATTTAATGCTTATTTATCATTTAAGAATCAAGTGAGAGTTAAATTCATCCCTCATTTCTAACTTAAAATCCTCCAGTGTCTTCATAACAAAAACCAAAGTCTTGAATACAGCTTTCTTCTAAGTCACTTTTTTGCCACACCCACATCTGTGCACCAATGTAGTCTGTCATCACCAGAGAATTGCTCAACATACTCTCTTATTCTTCTGAGAGGTATTTTTGCTTTCAGCTTTTTTTAATAGTGTTTTTCCTTTATCCTTTTATTCTAGAACAGTGATTTTCAACTGTTGTGCTGCAAGAGGATTTTAGATGTACTGTGAAAAATGTTAAAGACTATTACTTAAATTAGTTTCAAAAGAAGTTCAAAGCACAGTGAGTATATTTTTTTAAACAATTTTTTTTGATCAATACAATTTAAGTGTGCTGTGGAAGTTTATAGGTTCAAGTGTGCCATGACATAAAAAAGGTTGAAAAACACTAATCTAGAACATACAAAGTCCTTCTAAACCTATACCTTTTTATAATTCAAGTGAAATATTAAATTTTCAGAGAAGTTTTAACTCCCCACCTTACACTGAATGCTCTTTACACACTATCACAATGGAAAAGTACTTCTCCTGATAGGTGAAATCTCTCCTGATCACTTCTAACTAAACTGGATCCCATGTTGCACCATCTTCTGAAAGAAACCCCAGGACTAGATGAGCAACTAAAACTCTTCTTAAACAACAAAAATATTGGTAAAAGTGGTATTTTACATGAAATATCTAAGGGGAATGTTCTTAATGAATTTGCATGGTCTCCTACATAGCAATTCCCAGCTTGATTTTACCATTACACTGCCTCTGTGGCAACTGAAAGCTATTTCTTCCTTTGGAAGATTTAACTTGTAAAAATATAAAACAGCTCTCAATCTTGATTTCCAGAGGAGAAAATTTAGGTTGACATAGGTTAATTGCATTATTATAATAGCATAGAATAGATGAGGATATTTTAAAGAAATAAAATTGCAAAATACAGTAAGATAAGAGAAAGAAAGGAAAAGATGAAGAAAGAAAGAAAGAAAGAAAGAAAGAAAGAAAGAAAGAAAGAAAGAAAGAAAGAAAGAAAGAAAGAAAGAGAGAGAGAGAGAGAAAGAAAGAGAAAGAAAGAGAGAGAGAAAGAAATAAGGAGGGAAGGGGAGAATGAGAGGAGAAACAGAGGGAGAGGGAGAGTGAAAGGGAGGGAGGATGAAAGAAAGAAAAGGAAGCAAGAAAATACAATGATTGAAGAAGGAAAGTGTCCTTTGGAACTATTTGCCTTTTTTTGATCTAATCCCCACATTCAGAACTTATCTTTCTAATGGAAATAACACAATTCAAAATATGAAAGATGTATGAGAAAGGTTGATCACCAATAAGACATTAACCAAAAAGACCCTAATCCTCAGGAAAACAAAACTATTTGTGTTTTGGTTTATAATACCATTAATAGATGGTCTTGACGAGTTGAAGAAAATTCCTCTGCGTCTTTGAAAGGAATCAGTGCCTGATTTGTGACTTTCTGTACCGTAATACTTTGCCATTCATTATAGCTTACTTTATTCAGATTTCTATTTCCTGAGGAAACACATATAAATATTTGCAAATACATGGAAAATGCTGTCCAAAAATGTGCAATATAAATTTAGGTAAAATCATTATTGTTGAACACCATTAAAGCCTGGTGGTAGAGGATCATTTAAAAATAGCCCTTCCAAAATAAATATTCTTAACTTTTAAGGTTGTACCTGAGTATATGTGAAGTCCATCTTCTAAAGAAGGATTAAATGTAGATCTTGAGTAAAACTATAATATTGTAAAAGTATTTTGTAGATAGTACATTTGTAATTTTAAAAAGTTTACAACAATGTTGGATCTTGTGGAATGCGATCTTTCTGCATTTTTCTAAAGATGTAAATAACACAGCTGCCAAGCTCAGAACTTCTTAAAGAATCGGGAGGTTTAATTGACTCTTATCCTCCAAAGCCTTATGATGATAACGTTGTTGCACCAAAGACTGCCTCTTGATTGGCTTCTGGGTCAAGGAAGCAATGCTAGAGCAACTAAATACATCTGGCAACTGAAGAATATCGTGAAATACAATAGCTACTTTATAAAATGTGTTCCAGATGAGGATTTCCAAAGGTAATTTTGTGTCTCTAGAAATTATCATTATCTTTATTACTATTTTGTTTATTAAACATAGAGATTATTGGCTGACAATTTTATACATTAACCAAATGTAAAACATCCACTTTCATATGGTAAATGAACATTCAGTATAAGTTAATATGAGTCAATAAAGAGTTAAGTTTCAAATTATAACCCCAGTGGACCAGTAATACGAGGTAATGGTCTTGAATTTAAATACTATGTAAGAACTGAGGCATAATTAGGAAACAGACTTTTAATATCATCTCAGGCATTATAAGCATGTTAAATGAGTCATTAAATTAGACACAGAAAAATAGAGATATAAAAACTGAAGCCATAATCTCTTCCACAGATTTGTCTAATGAGCCTCTCCACATACCAAATTTCTACCACTTATATCTGAAAGGCTCCATCATTTTCTCCAGGGACCTCGGTTCCATTTGACACTTATTTTCCTTCTTCATCCTTATTATTATGAAGATTTATTACAATCAAAAGACAAATGTTAAATGGGAAAACTGTAGCATAAAGTCTGCCAAAACAATTGGAGAGACAATTTATATTTCTAGATGATGGTTCTGACATTTAATGGGTATACTTGCAGTGAACATGATAACAACATGTACTGGGGAGTTTTGTGTTTAGAATCTGCTTTCATGTACACACTATTAAAATATTCTGATTTTCTTCTAAATTATCAATCTCATACATTAACTCTCATTCATTTTTAATAATTTATGTATTTACTACATTTGGGGAGGGTGGAGTGTGTATATTACAACTATCTTTATAAACTTCCTCCAAATTAAAAGAATAAAGTCCTTTAAGATTACTATTCTATGAAGATCAATTTTTAAGAAAAGAAATTCAATCTCTTGAAAGATGTTTTGCAAACAGCAGTTAATACTATTAAATTGTGACATGTAGTCTTAGTATTTTTAATGATTATTATACACCAAAAGTGTACTCATTCTATATAAAGCTTATAAACTAGTACAATGCATTTAAGAATATTTTTATAACCCATAAGTCAAGGCAACTTCACAAGGCAACCTCATAACTAAAATATCATTTTCATTATGAGATAGTATTACTGATGAGGTGGATGCCAGCACCGGCTTTAAGACATTATAATTATGGTAAGATAATAAATATTCATATTCCTTAAAGTTTAAAAAGCACTTATATATACATTATATTCAACAATCTCATGACATTTGATTACTATTATCTGAATTTTACAGTTTGGAGTTCTGAAGCTCAGAGAGCTTGTGACCAAACTAAAGTCACATGACTAAAAACTGGCAGAGTCAGGGTTTCAACTTAGTATCTGTACCACTAATACCTTACTGTATATGCCATAGTAGGTTGCCTCAAATTTAAATATAATAAGCCATTCAATTTATAATTTAAATTATAATTTTAAGGTGTAGTAGTTAGGTAAATAAATATAATTCTAAAAGTTTTTCTCAGGAACACTATAAAAATGTCCTGAGAGAGTTTTACCATAAGATCTTTATTCTATTTTTCTATTTATAAAATTTCTTTTTTTCTCCCTAGTACAACATATAGAGAACAAAGAGCACCATCAGGGAGAATTACTAATAAATAACATAATTATTAAATGACTTTTTAAATACAGTAGAACCACCAAAGTTAGCCACCCATCTGCACTGACCACCTCCTTAAGTTACCTAATTTCATAAATTTGACATGCACTCTATGTGCATATCAGTCAGTGGGCCTAGTTCCTTATATTGTAAGGTGACCAGATTTTAACATTGGTAAAGCAGGACACCATTAACCTGGGATGGGGGTTCTAATTAAAAATTTGGTCTATATGGAGCAACAAAAATGTTCACAGAACACAAAAATAGTATTGTAAGATATATTTTTTAAATTTCAACATAAGTACAATTTACAAATACAATACATTAAAAAAAATTATGTATGGGGTGGTGCCTGTGGCTCAAAGGAGTAGGGCACAGGCCCCATATGCCAAAGGTGGAGAGTTCAAACCCAGCCCTGGCAAAAAAATAAAATAAAATAAAATAAAAATTATATATAGTATTATTTTATCTGTTGGCATATTTCTCATTTGAGTGAAATTTTTTTAGTAGATTGCTGTCATTATTTAAAAGGTCATGAAATTTTTCACAAGAATTTGTTAAATTATATTTCACACATAAAATGGCTTTCAAAGCCTCAACACTTAATTGTGATTTTTCTGATGTCCACATTTTATTTACCATAGAAAAAATGCATTCAGTCACAGCATTAGTTCCTGGTAAGGACAGCACATATCCCACAATTTTTAGTGCATTATTGTGTGGAACATGGTTTGTTTCAAAATGATGAAATATTTCTAAGCATTTGTTCTCTATTGTGATTTTTGCTGATGCCTAAGAATTAACCTTTTCCTTATCAATATATATTTTTTAATAATGATACCTTGTAAATCATAAGTGTCACTTTCAAGGCCAGTGCTAGACTTTTTGCCACCACTATAAAATATAAATAATATGAGTACTGTCTGCTAAATTCATGAAATATAAATAAATTACTTACCTAAATTATCTGAATAGCTGATTTGTTGACATCACTTGTTTAACTAGCACTAGCATGCAGTAGGATGTGTATCATCTGAGAGACAGTTACAAAATGTTTTTGTCCTTGCCAATGACAAAATATGCCATTGTTCATTAAGTCCAAACAATGGTGGTTGAATTCTAACTACTGATCAACAATGAGAACTTTGTCACAGTTCTAGATATTCAGTTCTCAACAATTATTTGTTATTAAATTTTAACATTATAAAATTAACAAAAATAATATAAAATTCATATCCTGGCAAAATAGCCACATGGCAGTGTTGGGACCAGAATTGCCGCTGAGAGACCACCACACACATGTAAAGACAAAAAGTGCTTATTTTGCAAGCATATGCATGGGCCACTCTTCCCTTCAGCGTGGCTGGAGGAAGGGTGATCCCCTAGTGAAGGGAGCTGAGGTTTTTAAAGTGCATAGAGGAATTTCATCAGGTGTTTTTTCAGGCTGGGCTGCTATTGGCTGAGCTGTTTATGGTTAGGGACCCTCTGGGGGGGGCTACTTGTTTGATCCAGAAAGTTTGGCTCCTTCTAAGCTAATTGTCCTTGCCTGGAAGCAAGGGAGGGAGCCAGTCTCCTTTTGATACTGATTCCACCTGGACCTGGACTAACTTGCCCAGGAGGGGAGTAGGGAGTTTACATTAGCCTTTTCATTTCCAAATGAAGTTACATTAACTTCTTCATTCCCAAATGGAGTTACATTAACTTCTTCATTCCCAAATGGAGTTATATTAACCTTTTCAGCAGCAAAAACCTTCCCACTCTCCTGCCCTTCCCTAGGTGGTTGTGCATTCTTTCCAAAAATCAGAACTTTTTGGAAACTGCGGGATGCAAAACAAATTGTTAAAAATTGGGACTGTCCCACCAAAAGCGGTACATCTGGTCACTTTATTATATTGACCACTTCTGTAGGTTGAACAGTTTGTTATAGTCCCCTACAGTCAACTTATGGAGGTTCTATTATATGTTTGTTATTACTGTCACTTAATAATATAGCTATGTCTGGTTTTGGCTGTTAGTATTTAAATAAGAATACTTGAATTCATTAGACATTATTCTCACTAGACATTAATTGAAAACTGTGGAAATAAAAAGAAAATTTCAAATAGGTGAAGAGAGAATAAAAAAGTGGAAGAGAAAGAAGAAAAGAAGATGATGTACCAAATGACTTATTTGGGGAGTTAGCATTTTGCTTGCGTGAGAGGTAATGATGTCTCAGGGTGAAGGTGTGGTCTTTAGTGTGAGACTCTATGTGCTAGTTATTAGCTGTATGATACTTCGTTTAAACTCATTTTGACACAACTTTCTCATTTGTAAAATGGGCATATTGATATATTAACTCATTGGGCTGTGATAAAAGTATATGAGATTATGAATGTAGGTATAGAATTTAGAACAGGATTTGGTATGTACGTACTACATATTCTAGAAGTATCAGTTCCTGGTCATTATATGCGTTTTGCTTTGTGTATTAAGAGGAGATAGAAGTACAACATGTCTAAATACTACTGTTATGTCTAGAGAATGCCATCATCATAGAAATATGCACATGTTTTATTTCACAAAAGTATTCTCACAAATCATAAAAGTATGGCTATATTGTAAGGATAGCAATTAAACTTGTAGGTATAACTCATAATATTCTATTGTCAAAAATCTAGCTTAGCTTGTTTTATTAAGAGCTAATATAAAATTTTTGATTGATTAATTTATTGATTGATGACCCAGTTGAAAATTTACTATTTTGATTCAATTATTTTTCATCATGTTTTTATAACATGAATGACTTTAATAAATAGACTTCATTAGTTTAGAATTCTGAGAAAGAGTAATGAATGATAAGTTGTTGCATTTTATCTCTTAAATGAAATCTGTCATACTAGTGTATAAATGTAACATATCTAAATTAACTTTAAAATTTATAATTAACAATTGATTAATTGATTTGTCAGGGAACAAGTGAATTTATTATCTTTAGATATATTATCTTTATAAAGCTCTACAAAGAATGTGTACGCCTTTATCATGAGTTGAGAAAAATGAGTTTCAGAAGGACAAAGAGATTTCCTGAAAGGTAGTGCTACAAAACTGAGGATTTAAGATTTGAAGTGGACTACTGCATCATCTTTTATGAGGACAGCATTGCATTCTACATTAAACTAAAAATTAGGTGAGAGTTTAGGGCAACTATAGAAACTTATAAGCCAAATTGGAGGAAAATACCATAATTTAATATAAAATTTGGGAAAGTAAAAGGTAAGACTATGCTGGTCTTCAGAATATATATTTAGTTTCCTATTTTTTAAATTTTATCTTAAAATATAAAAAAGTATGTATTCTATCTATTACATTTTGGATTGCCACTCCTCCTTCTTGTACCTATTCAATATATTTAATAATCATTTTTAAATACAGGTAGGTGGAGCTAGATTTTAGGCTTTTGCTAATGCTGAATAGAGTGATAACCTTGTTAAATATTTTGTGTATCTTCCCCTTTCTAAAAACCTTAAATAGTTTTAAATTCACATTATGCAAATATGCATATTTGATATAACCTTCACCTGAAGTAGATATTAGTATACTATACACAATATGAATGTTTTTAAAAGTATGTTATATATACTTTTATATAGGGTTTTTTATTTCAAGGATCAGATATTATGCCTAAAATCACTTTCAATATACACAAGTATATTGAGAGTGTTTATTTTTATTTCATTACTTCAGTAATACATATATAATATGTATATATTTATTCACAAATGAGAATCTTTACAATTTATAAAAGTAGATTTGGCACTTAAAATTGGACTTTCTAATTACATATAGATGTTTTTCAAATTGCTTTACAGGGATACTTTTTTCTCCCCAGTCATATAATGAAATGAGTCACATCAGCACCAGTACGCCACTCTGAATCTACTGTAACATTTAGATGTTCTAGTATATGCATTCGTTTTCTCACAGTATTTTGTTGGTAGTAATAAGCGTAAAAAATAACATGCAAATATATGCTTAATTGTTACTATTGTTACTCTTTGTATGGTGTCTATTTTTATAAGTATTAATATTAAACAGTAGGGTTCCTCTGTATGTATCTCATATAATTGTTTTACATATACATGCATTATATGTACATACTTAGTTGTATATTTACATATAGAACTCCATATACTGTATGTATAAACATAGATATTTGTCCCTATCCAGACACATATCCATATGGATATTTATATTTCAGATAATCACATACATTTATTCATAATGATTTTTTTGCTTTTTTGTCTTTTGCTTATACTTTGCCAATTCCACAATTTGCCTGTTATTTTTTTTTTACAAGATAAAAACAATCACAAACTAATGAAAGCTTATAGGAACAACACATGTGATTTAGACAGAGCCTTCAAAACAAGACATTGATAATTTGACATATAAGCAATTCCTCTACCAAACATTGTGTGTTTGTATTACTGTTTGTATTACTGTGGTTGGTTTCTGTTTCCTAAATGCATGCTAAATTATACAAGTGGTGTTAAATGATGGCTTGATTTAGGTTGGAAGCAGTCTAGTGATGAAAAGTACGTAATTTAAATGTAGAAAAACAAAACTTACTAAACAATCAAATGTAAATATGTTAAAAAGTAGGTTGGCACTAAGTCATTGGCCTGAAGACCTGGGAATATGGAGTTACCTTATGTCATGATAAGAGCAGGTTTGAGAAAATAAAAAAAATCTGGAGTTTCATTTTTTGTATGTTTAGTTTTAGACGTTTACCAAATATACTTGGGAAATGTTGAACAGACATTTGAATACATAGATAGATACAATTCACAAAACAGATTTGAAATTCACCATCATTTTTACAGCCATAAAACCAAAAAGAATCAGAAGACTGAGTTTTGGGGCATTTCAAAATTCAATAGTAAAAGATAGAAAGGAAACCAGAGAGGTAGTTGAAAAGTGAGCACAATCTTGACCTAGAAAGACAGGGAAAAGAGTGATTGATTTTAACAAATGCTACTTATAAGTCAGGTGACCTGAGAGCTTTAAAAGGTTCATTGGATTTGGCAATTCTAAATCACTGGTGAATCAATAGCAACACTTGGCACAAAAGAGTGAAAAAGAGGAGAAATACTTGACACTGTGGGTAACAAACTCTTTTAAGGAGTTTTACTAAGAACAGAAGAGAAAAATAGTAGTAGCTCTAGAGAGATGAGGGATCAAGATTTTTTTTTTAATATATGTTGAATGTGGTAGAATTATATATTTTAGAAATTATTTCAATTGATAAGGCTTAATCAATGGTACATGAAAGAGATGAAGGAGAATTGTTACAGCATTATCCTTCAGTTGTCAGGGGACATAAACGTTACTGTATAAGATTAAGGGTTGCCCCTGGCTTAAGGCATTGAGTTCTTTCTTAACCATAAGCCAAAAAAGAAGGGTGCAGATACTCATAGATGAGATCATGGGAGGTGATGGTAGTAAAAGCCTGATCAAGTTCTTTTCTAATTATATTTATTTTACTATTAAAGAGTGAAATAAGACCATTATTTAAAAATGAAGAGCATGTAGCGGGTGTTTAAGATTTGAAGCAAGGAAAAACAAGTAGTCTACCAGAACAATAGGAGAGTATTCAGACAAGTGGAATCATAGGATGAAACATTGTGAGCCCAATTGTGCTAGTGAATCATGAATTAAAGTGAGATCCACCAGCCAGCATTCTTGTCAATATGTGGTGTAAATGTTATATTCCAGTAACTTCCAGATGCACAGAGGCAGAAAAGATACAAGTAAAGGGATATATTGAAATGAAGCTGTATTAAAAACTCAATACAAGGTAAGGGGGAATTAAGGATTAAGATAGTAATAATGGCATCAATAAAGATTGATCATGAAATTCAAACTGGGGAGAGACAGATGTGATGTGATGGGGTGAATGACAGTGAAAAGTGATTGGAATCATGGGCCAATATCCCTATATATTTGAAGTATTTTTGAAGTTAGTACTATACAGTCGACAGGAAATATATTACATGGTCAAAGGTGGTATGTGGAAAAAGGAATGTTTGAAACTGATTATGGAGAGGCCATATTTTAATAGTAATGAAAAAGTCCAGAAAAATGAGAAGATTACTAGGATGAGAAAAAAGAAAACCTTAAGGAAGTGGAATTTTGGCTTATTAGAAATATAATCTCTGTAAATCACTTACATGGTAATGCCTAGGTACATAGGGACTTCTTTCTTGATAAAACTAGGTAAAAGTGATGTACATGAAATCTCAGCTTTTCATCTGCTAAGCTAGTTTAGTTTCTGCTGCATATTGGATGTAACCTATTTATTGAAAAGTATATTTAATATTCTTTTAAGTTTCAGCATTATGTTTAACCTGCCATACTAAAGAATTCTAGCACAAGCCAAATTTAATATAAAAGCGATCTGTATGTATTATTGATAAAACATTGGATGCTGTTATTTAGTTCCTAGTATTTTTAGTGGCAAGTCAACTTAATTCAAGAACAAATAACTTTGTTAACCATTTCTTGTGTTCATTACTATGCTGGATATGAGATAACTTTTAAATGATATAAAAGGAGACAGTACATATATTTACTGTAAAAGAAGAAGAATCTTTATCTCTGGGGCAGTATTTTTTAATCTTGAAAATTAATGAGAAAATATAAATATTTATCATGATCTAAACTTCTAAAATGGTATGCCCTAGGAATTTTAAAGACAGTAAAATTATTTAAAATGAATTAAAAATGTACAAAAATTAAAAATTGTTATGAATGTAGGGTAAAAATTTATTATTTTTCATATATACTAGTCACAAAATTCAGTAAATGGCCACAAGAAGCTCCCGGTACAAAACATTGGGACAAGAAAGTGCAGAGGAACTGTTAGGATCAAAGAGCTCACTAGAGCTTTCTCTTTGATTAAAGATAGACAAGAAATGCTCTTTAGCTTCTAAAAGAAATGAGAGAAATAGTATACTCTCTGGAAGACAGTTCTGAGTTTTAGTGAAGCAGTGAAAATCTAAAAATATTGAAGATCCGAGTGATTTTGTGTCAGTAAAATGCCATTACAAGCAACAAAGTAGATTCCATTAAGATTGATCCATGGTACCAACTCCAAGGTCCTTAACTATGTGGGATTTGAATTATGGTGGGAGTTACTGATAAAGTTGTTGAGTTTTCCCCTATGAATCAATTTTTACAAGGAAAAATAGTAGGCCTGAAAATTGTCACTTAGGTTGATAACATGCTATGACTAAGATAATTATGCATCGTGTCATGAATATGATAATATATAGTATATGTATATACATATAATAAATATGGTATCGTAGGGGTCCTTTAACACTGCTGAATGGGTCTAATTTGAAAATTATTTTCAAGATCACAGATTTTTTCATGGAATTGTACTAGGTTTTGCATCTTGGTGATCTAAGGCATTGTTTGTCTCATCTTCTGGTAGAAATGTAAGGTGCTGGTATTTTAACTACAGAACTTACTTTCTGTGTCTTCACACTTTAAATACATTTATGAATCACATTATGCTCTTCTTAAGTTACTAATTGAATTTTGAGTATTCTACATTTCATTCACTTTAATATTTTTATTGGCTAATTAACAAATATAGTAATTGAATAAAACAAGTACAGTTTAATAGACTATTACTATTTTGCAATATTTTTGAATAATATAATTTGTGTTTAGTTTCAGTAGCCCTTTACCAACTAGATTTGAGGTTTCCAGATAAATATTAGCTAAGGTATTCAACTTGGGATGTATTCCTGATTTCTTTTTCAGAAAGCTATGTTTAAATTTTAACAGAGCAGAGAAAAACTTGCCTCCAATAACTTTAGAAAAGTAATTTCACAGTATGACGCATTGGCATTTTCAGAATTGATTTAGATTCAATAATTCAGTTACTAAGACCTTCAGTTTCGAACTAGTCCCTAGTAGTGCTGCCTTTGACTACAATAGATTCCAGATAGTCTATTTGCCTGCCAAGCATAATGTCTCATCATAAATCTCTGCCAAATCTCTGCCTTCTTAATTCACATAGCTGACCTTGATCTTTCTTACAATATTGTGGGCCATCCTCACCCTCATATTTCACCTCAAATCTCAGGACATTAATTTTCATGTTTTAAAATGGCCCCACTCATCTATAAAAACAAAGATTTCAGGCTTGTATTTTAGTATAAATGCTTGCTGCAATGTATTACAGTTATAAGCAATTCCTTAAATCATTCATGCTAAGGAGGATTACTGTCAGACTGACAGCAGGATTTGTAATGTCAATAGAGGTAAACGACCAGAAATATGCCATTAGCTTCTTTTTCAATCCTTTTTAAATGCAAATACAGAAGGAAAGAGTATTCTTAATGCATAAAAATAAGCAAAATTATCTTAAATGCTTTTGTAATAGTTTTTGTTAACTACTGATTACCAAAATCCAATTGCAATCTTCTCAGTGACTATAAAGAACTAAATGCTCAAGAACTTAATTTGCTGTCAATATCATGGGGAAATGGTTACAGGAATGAGCAGGAACATAAAACAGCTGACAGCTATTTTGTGATTGAATTGACTGTAATGTCAATCAAAATATTCTGCATTCAAGTAGGAAAAATAGTCTTTAGTGCCAGTAGTTATTTCAAGGTTGACTTATCTTGTATTTGCTTCTCTGAGCCAAGAAACTCTATCAACAGACATTAAATCTTTTAGTTCATGTGATATTTTTTGAAGAGTCCTCGTTTGATTCTATATTCACTTATCATAATCATAGATTAAATTTATCAACTAGACAGTCACCCAGAAAGAAATGGAAAACAATCTAGTCGAATTTTATGTAGTTTTCATAGTTAAAGGGAGAACTCTAGCATATAGGTAGAGTTTTCTCTGGTGAGGATGTTCACATTTGAGACCTGATTCTAATCACTGCAGAAATTAAAAAGGCATTAAATATCTGAAAGGAATCTTTAGCACAACACTATTTGAACCCCAATCTTGATTCCTTGGTATTCTAATATTCATACTCGATCTTTAAAGTCCTTTGGGCTTGAGAACCATTCTTGACTATACTATGTTGATCCCAGTTATTTCAGCTTTAATTCAATCTTTTTTCTCTTGGATTAAAGCACTGAATTAATTCATGCCCTTTCCACCCCGTTCTCACAAGGACCAATCTGATCATGTCCATCAAAAGTGAAATAGCTCTGACCTAAAAAAACATTGATATTAATAGCTTAATATATAGGCAAGTTTCTGTTTTTTATTATAAATATCAAATATATAAATGAATTTAATATATAAGCATATGACACGTACTTACTTAATGTATAATTAATAAAACATGACATATACACAGATAAATGATTTAAACTTGAAAATAATATATTAATAAAATATGTTTAAAACTCACAATAATGTTAAACAAAGACCTCTGTTTTAGAGCAATATGTATATATAATTTCTTTCAAATTTAAATTCTCCAACCATACCAGGTATGTTGTAGGTGCGCAACATATATTTACTGAATTAATAAATAAATGTCATAAGTAAAGATTAACCAAAACTATCAACCATGCATTTACTTATATCTTTGCATAAAATGGGCAAAGATTAAAGAACTGAATAATATTTTTTTCTATATGGTGAAATTATTGGAGTAATTTAAGGTTCATTTCCACCAAAATTCTTTCTTGCTTTTCTAATTATCTGTAAAGTCCATTGATTTTTATTTAAAATCTCTCTCTTTTTCTCTCCCTCTCTCTATCTCTCCCCCTCTCTCTTCCTCTCTCTCTCTCTCCCTCCCTTCTTTCTCTCTCTCTCTGACACACACACAAATGCTATAAAATGAGGGTTTTGGTCATAGGCAAGTAGAGGAGAACATAGATACATATTTTAAAAAGTTTTGGGGGCAGAAACTGAAGACAGTAATAAATAGTAGTACAATATGCAAAGTCTCAACATTATATACTTTATATATTATGTATTTTCTAATTATATAATTAAAATTGTATATTAAATACTTTAAGTAAATTGTCTGCGTACACAATAGCCACATTTTAATTGCGAGGGTACCCACCCATATAACACTCTGTACACAATGCAGCATAAGAAACCACTTCAATCTTGATGGCTTAAAAAGATACGTTTTTTTGTTTAGCTTATGAAACTGCAAGTGGATAATTTACCTATGCTTGGCTGGATAACGTTTTTAGTCATTATTAGACTTAGTGATATGTGCAACACTTGGCCGGCTGTCATCTAGGAGACAGAGGTAATCGGACTATGCATTTCTCTTCTTCCAGCAGCCTAGATTGCATGATGTCTTCTCTTAGAGATGGAAAGGTTCAATACAAAAAGCACCAAGTTTCTTATGGCATCACATTTAAAAGTTTTCCTTTGGGTTGAAATTCACATGGTTGAGTACAGGACTCAGGAAAGTTATCTTTCCAAAGACATCTATATAGGGAGGGGTGAAAAACTAAGGCCCTTAATATTATCACGATAGAGTTGTTCTGTAGCAATGCAAGTTTCCTAATTTAGGAACTGGCCTTGTCAAAGCGGGATAGGCTTCAGAACCCGGGGGTTGTTATCAGTCTCTGCTTCTCTTATGCCCACTCAGATTTGCTGAGCCAGATCTGCCAAGTTACTAGAAAGACATAGTAAGGGAGTCTCTTGGCTTTATAGATTTGTCTGTCCATATCTGGCCAATGAATATATCCAGCAGCTCTGACTAATGGTGGATCCTTGATTCCACAGTGGTTGATGTCTGGGTATGAGACATGTGAAAGGTCCCAGGGAGTTGGGTCACATGGAAAGTCACATCTACCAGGCCATCACAAGACATTTGCTGAGATGGATTGGAAACCATTTATCAATACTTATAATAATAAAGAGGTTATTCAAACCCTTTCCCACTATCCTAGTCTACTGTGCTTATATGCATTCATTTGCAATGAATCAAAATCTTCCACCACAGACTCAATTGAAATGAATCAGAGTGCTCTGTCTTTTAAGAAAAATCAGTACTACGGGAAACTAAGATTTTTGTTATTGTTTTTGTCAGAAGCACCTCTGAGAGCAGAGAGGTGTGGCCATGTAAACACTCAAGGCAAGGTCAGTATCCAATTTTGTTTAGGTCTTATGTCCTTGATCTAAGAAACATGAACTGTCAGTCCATTCACTGAGGTCATATAAATTACTCACAAATCGACTCAAGTGAAAGCTGCCATAAAATGAAATGCCCATCCATCAGCGGGGGTTAAAAAAAATCTACTCGTCCTTTTTGGTGGAGAAAAAAAAAAAAACATGCAACCTCCTTCCTCAGATTTTCTTCATTGCACTTCTAATTCCTATGCCTAGAATCTCAGCCAACACAGAGGGAGGTATGTCTGTGAGTGTCCTGTAAATAGCTGGCCACAAAAGCAATGTGTTGATTTCTTGAGTTTTTGTGATTGACATTTTTCTTATTTTGTTATCATTGTTGATGACTATACTGAGTTCTTTCATGTCTCATGCAGATATTTTTTATTATTTTTTCAAAATACATCAACAGTGGGCTCACAAACGGCTTCAGAACCCAGTGGTTATTGTCAGCCTCTGCTTCTCTTGTGCTCACTCAGATTTGCCAGCCAGATCTGCCAAGTTACTAAGAAGACATAGTAAGGGAGTCTCTAGGCCTTCTAGATTTGTCTGTTCACGTCTGGTCAATGAGCTCTCATTAGATATATCCAGCAGCTCTGACTAATGGTAGATCCTTGATTCCACAGTGATTGATGTCTGGGTATGAGACATGTGAAGGGTCCCAGGGAGTTGTGCCTTTTGTGAGCCATTTCCTGAATTGTTTATGTTTGCCCACCATCATGGTGCTCATCAGATAGTAGAAGAAACTCTAAGCATACTTAACGTTTGTTATTTTCTTTCTTTCTTTTAAAATCAGCTCCATCATGAGTACCAAGTAAAATGAGTTAAAATAGTTATTATGTTTGCTTTTCTATGAGCATATGGCAACAGACTTTCCTCTCCAGGATCTTGGGGGAACTGGAAGGCATCTGCTTCACATACCACCAAAGATGTGTACCAATCAGGTAATTTGAAAGAGGGATGAATTAAGACAATAAAAATTTTCCAGCTTGCCAGGCTACTGGCATGCATGAGAAAAGCAGACAGGGCTTCTCTGTAGTTTAAAACCCAAAGGAAAAAGTGACAATCATGCAAACAAATGAAGAAATCCCACATGAATTCATATGCCTTATAAGAATTCATGTGTTTTAGAGTTAAAAGATGAAGGACTGAGAGAATTAAATGGTAAAGGAAATTAGTCAAGATGGGGCTTCTGTGACTGCTCAAACCAGCAGCAGAGCAAATGAGCTGGTTAACAGGTGCACACATCCGCACACGGACTCACACACACAAGTTAGACTGGAGGCTCCTTTTAGAACACAGACTCCAACAATCTAAAAACTAATGTCAGTATAACATGGGACCTTAGAGACTTACAGGGGTTAGATAAAAACAAATATATCTATGTCTGGGTTCTAATCACCTGCTCTCCTCCCAGGCACAGTTTCCAAATATTAAAGCATGTGTTAGTCACACAGCTTTCATAGCTTCTGTGTGTGTGTGAGTGCATGCGTGCAATCATATATCTAGAACATGTTTGCTTTCTCTCTCTCTCTCTCTCTCTCTTTTTTTTTTTTTTGGAGACAGAGTCTGATTCTGTCACCCTGGATTGAGTCCTGTGGGTCATAGCTCACAGCAACCTCAAACTCTTGGACTCAAGCAATTCTCTTGTCTCAGTCTCTGGAGTAGCTGGGACTACAGTTGCCTGCTCCAACACCCAGCTAGTCCTATTTTTAGTAGAGATGGGGTCTTGCTTTGCTTAGGCTGATCTCGAACTCCTGAGCTCAAGCAATCCACTGGATTCAGCCTCACAGAATTACTTCTTTTTCTTTAAATTTCAAAATGCCATGAGGGTACACCAGTTTTTGGTAACGTGCATCACTTTTGCAATGCTTGAGTCACAGCTATATGTGTGCCCATCACCCAGACAGTGCTCATGGTACCCACTAGGTACGTTTTCACCCATCCGCCTGTGTGATTTGTATGAGTAATGGTCTCCAATTCCATCCAAATTGTTGAAAAAGAAATTAGGGCATCCTTTTTTATTGTGGAGTAGTAGTCCATGCTATTCATATACCACATTTTATTAATCTAACATGAAGTGACGGTCACCTAGGTTGATTCCACATCTTTGCAATTGTGAATTGTGCTGTAATAAACACGTGATTGTAGGTATTGGTGTAATTGCCAAAGGGGTCCTCTTCAGGAAACCTTTCCAAGGCCAATATTGTTAGGAATTTTTCTTATACTTTCTTCTAGGATTGTTTTCCTTTTGTGTTTATTTATTTATTTATTTTTTTGAGACAGAGCCTCAAGCTCTCCCCCTGGGTAGAGTGCTGTGGAATCACAGCTCACAGCAACCTCCAACTCCTGGGCTCAATCGATTCTCCTGCCTCAGCCTCCCAAGTAGCTGGGACCACAGGCACCTGCCACAATGCCAAGCTATTTTTTGGTTACAGCTGCCATTGTTGTTTTGGCGGGCTCAGGCTGTATTCGAACCTGCCACCTTAGGTGTATGTGATTGGTGCGTTACCCAGTGGAATCACAGCTCACAGCAACCTCCAACTCCTGGGCTCAATCGATTCTCCTGCCTCAGCCTCCCAAGTAGCTGGGACCACAGGCATCTGCCACAATGCCAAGCCATTTTTTGGTTACAGCTGCCATTGTTGTTTTGGCGGGCTCAGGCTGTATTCGAACCTGCCACCTTAGGTGTATGTGATTGGTGCGTTACCCACTTGAGCCACAGGCGCCAAGCCTCCTTTTGTGTCTTAAATTTAAATCTTTTATCCAGCAAGAGTCAATTTTTGTCAGTGGTGATAAAAGCCATTCTCCCTGAGATAATGTGACATCTTATTGTGGCTTTAATTTGCATTTCCCTGATGATTATTCACACTGAGCATTTTTTATTGGCCATTTATTTATTTTCTATTGGCCATTTTTCTATTTTTATTGGCCATTTATCTATTTTATTTTTGAAAAGCTTCTGTTCACACCTTTGGCCCACTTTTTCAAGGGGTTGTTTGTTTCTTGCTGATTTATAAGTTGATTAACACTGTTCAACGGAATTTTGAAAAAACAAACAAAAATAATCCACACCACCTGTATCATAGTCAACTTCAGAAAATCAAATACAAATGAAAAATATTGAGTAAAGCAAGAATGTGGTGGTAAGAAGCTACCCACAGAGTAAGAAATATTGGAATTCTGTTGGATTTCTTTTTAGAAGCCATGGAAACATGAAGAGAGTAAAGTGAAATATCTAAATGGTTGAAGGAAACAAAACAGTAATCTAAAATTCTGTATCCATCAAAATTATCCATCAAAAGTGAAGAAGAAATAAGAATGTTCAGAAAAAAAAAACTGAGAGACTTTGACTCTAGTAGAACTCCCTTATAAGATGTGTTGAAAGTTCTTCAAAAAGAAGAAAAATGATACAGATTCAAAAGTCATATCTGCATAAAGAAAAGAATGACATCATCAAAAGAATAGATCATAGTCAATCCAAAATAGTTTGTTTTCTTATTTTTATTTAATTAATACACAATTAATTTTTATTTAATTAATACACAATTAATTTTTAAGTAATACCAGCCAAAATATACTGAATAATTATAGCATGTAATATTTAAGTGAATTGAATGGCAGCCATGTTATAATGTATGGGAGGGAAAATTGGAAACACTGTTATGGGTTACCCGCACTACCTCTGAAGCAGTATAAGGTTATTCGAAAGTGGAGTTAGGTGGCTTGTAACTTTATTTTACAAATTTGGGGGCAATTACCAAATTTATAATGCATAATTAATTTTATAAAAGAGAAGAGAAAATGAAGTTATTTAAAATGCTCATTTAAGACCTAGGAAGGCAAAAAAACAGGGAAAATAAAATGGGAAGCAAAGAGCAACTGCAATTAATATAAAATAAAATAAAATAAAATATGGTAATTATTTTACATATCTTAAGTAAAAATAAAGTAGTCTAAGCACAATTCTCTGTCTTCTTCTACTTAGAGTGGTCCAGGCTAAATAATGTAGACTAGCTTAGCTTCCTCATATCGTGGTGCCCCAAGAGAACTCAGACTTCATATAGAGTGATTAAGACCTCTGAGAGTTAATGTACCTATATGTCAGAATGGAAAAATATGCCTAGAAATTAAATTAACATCACTTCTTTCTTTTTCTATATGTTATGATATCACAGAGGCAGATATATACTCCTTAAAGCAGATATATACTCCAACTATCAATTAAGGAATTATCACTTAGAATTATTTTAATTCTAAAATAATTTCTAAAATAATTGATATTAGTAGTATTTTAGAATTAAAATATCTGATAACTCAGACTTTTTAAGTAAAAATATTACAGAAGAAAATTTTGTAATACCTGGAATGAAGGAGTGATAGTTGCAAAAAGTCACAGATGTCAACTCCAAACTATTATTTTTAAATGAATAAATAATTGTACTTTCTGAGTTATAAAGTCACTTTAGTCATTAAGATTTTTGATTTAATAATTTTCGATGGACTTTTCTTGTCCTTTTTATATACATTTTAATCTTAGATATGTTTTGACCTAATGCATTACTCAATATCACATTGCTATGCTCTTGTGCCCTTTGCAACTAGAATTAACTTCTAATTTTAATGTCCAGTATGATTAAGTAAAAATTGAAACTGTGAATATGATGATATATCCTGCCTGTGATTATGTTACCTTATTCAGTGCCTGAGTCCATTGCGGTTACTATAACAAATGCCTTAGTCTAGGTGACTTATAAGCAATGTAAATTTATTGTTGAGAAGTTCAAGATAAAGATACCAGAAAATTATGAGTCAGGTGAGAGCTTACTCTCTGCTTCCAAGATGGCGCATTTTTTGCTGAGCTCTCTCAAGGTAGAGGAGGAAAATGCTGTGTCCTTTCCTTACATGATAGATGGGCAGCAAAGGTTAAAGAAGCTCCCTCAAGACTTTTACATAAAGATGTTAATCCCATTCATGAAGGTAGAGCCATATCATGAGGAGAGACCAAATCATCTCCTAAAAGCCCTGCCTCCTAACACTGTCCCATTGAGTATTATGTTTCAACATGAATTTTAGGTCCTTTAGACAATAACACAGAACTGAAAAGATTTTGCAAGTGTACTTATTGGTATTATTGCAGATAAAATTGAAATGCATCTAGCATGTAGTTGAGCTGTGTGAACCATTTTAAAAGATTAGATGATTGTTAATGAAACCTAAATTCCTTTTTGATGCCTGATTGAAACATCTTTCATGTTGCACCATCCCATTTTTCCCTTTTGAAACACATGGTAGAGCTAGTAGGAAAGCCTGGGTTGTCTCTCCCTTGATGCCACTTGGAAAGTTCACACCACACAAATGCCAGCCTGCACACAGCAGCCTTCCCCAGGCCCCAATTGATGAAAACAAAGGCCACTCTTCCTTTCCTTTGTTTAAACCATTTTTCAGACCAGTCCAGCTTTCTGCTCTACTCTACCTGGGAAGCCTCAGTGTGTGGGTCATAAATCTCTCCATACCCTATTGATGTATGTGTAGCATCATCTGTCTTACCATCTGAACTAATTCTGAGTGAGAAAGAGGTGATCCCGCCCTCTATGAGGAAACCACAAAGTAATTGGCACAGCAAACAAAGTGTTTGAAGCAATGACCACCATGCAGTGCTTCCCTTCCTTGCCTTGTCCTGCTGTGTGGCTCCGCCATCTGCGGCGGCTGTGCATGCATTGTGAGCTGATGCTGTTGGCTGCACGTCCTTCCACCTCTGATATCCCTTGTTGGTAAGTGTGTGCTTTGAATTGTGCTGCTTTGGGCTGTATTTTCTCAGCGTCACCAAGCTTCTGTTAGACATCTAACCAATTAAGTCGAAAGTTTTATAATTATCATTTAGGCACAGGAGTATGGTATTAAAACCCTCCTTGAAGTAGCTCTGGGTTGTGTGTAGTGACATGGGCCTATCAGGTGAATTGGGTTAAACTCCACGCCTCAATTTTAGCTTAAGCCATAGCTGCCAGTTTTGGCATAAGTCATGGGAAGAATTTGTACCCTGGTACCACTGGTAGTGTATCTCCACCAGGTGTCATACCTTGTTCTCTTACGTGTTCAAAGGAAAGAGTGATATCCCAAGCAATGTGAGCTTCTTGGCTGGCTGCTTGTATTAAAAGAGAGTAACTTTGTGGCTCACTGATGTCCATACCCTTCCATTCAGATGGGTCACCAAGAGCATATACAAAGCTGTTAGTGCCTTCTGGGCTTCTTTCCCCTTAGAGGAACCTGATTTTTAGATTTATAGAGTAAAACTCAAATGGTACACTCGGGGGAAATACTGATGGTGAGAAATTATTTAATGGATACAATACACATTATTTGGGTGATGGATACCCTAAAAGCTATGCATTGATATGCATGTAACAAAATTGTGTACATATATATGTTTCACACACACAAATACACACAGACACATAGACACACAGACACATACATATGTAAAACAAAAGGAAAAAAATAAAAGCTGTCTCCAGAGTTTCACTTCTACCATTCTTCAAAGGCCAGAGGACATTGTCACCTTGATTGATAAGTATAAAACATACTGACAAATGTACTGGTTTTTATTGAGTGTCATGACCCCTAAACATGCCGGGGGGTTAATTTAAACCCAATTCATAAACACAATGGAGCAATACCTGCTGTTAGAAGGGTCTCTAACTATGAGGGTACTGACTTGGGAATCTCTGAAAAAAGACTTATAAATATATGATGCATTTGACACACGTATACAGGATATAAAAATATGCAAAGGAGTTTACACACACATTAAAGAATAGAAGCCATTGCCCACAACAACGTAAAGGGTCACACCACCCAGCAAAAATTTATGGCTACTATTTGGACAGTCAAGAGCTCGTCCATCTCTGATACTGCCAAATATCAGAAATAGTTATTTACCCCCCAACATAACTCAGAATATTTAAACAAAGCAAACATAATATAGGCCATGTGTGGTCTGGTGACAACATAGTCTTTATTCAGAAATGAGGACTCTCCTTTCATGCCTCCTAGAGTGTCTGGACGTATAAGAACTTCCTTTCT
This sequence comes from Otolemur garnettii, assembly GCF_000181295.1. Classification (NCBI taxonomy): domain Eukaryota; kingdom Metazoa; phylum Chordata; class Mammalia; order Primates; family Galagidae; genus Otolemur; species Otolemur garnettii. The sequence continues at coordinate 1,149,641 of NW_003852594.1, read as the reverse complement.
GGGCAGCGCCTGTGGCTCAAGGAGTAGGGCGCCAGCCCCATATACCAGAGATGGCAGGTTCAAACCTGGCCCCAACTAAAAATTGCAAAAAAAAAAAAAAAAAAAAATCCTTTCTTACTATTGTGCCATGTACCATTAGAATAGCATCTGCTAGTGTCCTGCTGGGCTCCTGTGGAGATGGATGCTATCACATACCTCGAGACCATGTCTTTCCACATCATCTCACTGCCCATTATGACTAAGTCACACAGGCAGAATCTGACACAGTTAAAAATCTTCCTAGATTTAAACCTATTTTGTGTCAAGACATGATTTTTATTTTCTATCGAAGGAAAACTATAGTATAGACTAGAATCTGAAACTTCCCAAGTAGGCCATCTTTTGACAGACATAATAATAAAAAAATGTAGGTCAGACCCTTCCTGGAAACATCATTCAACTAGAGAACAACTTGGGATAAAGTAAGTGGGCAGAGACTGGGGACTAGATACTGCGCGGAAGGCAATGCCTCCATCGTGCAGGAGACTCGCTGCAGAGATGTTGCTATCCTACTCCTAAGCAGGACATCTGTCCTCAAGAACAATATTCAAAGCCAGGGAAATTGCCGAGTGTTAAAACTAGAGATTTCATGGGCCAACAAGAGGTTTCAACTGCTCATTTTATAGACTCTTTGGTCATTGCAAATAGTCTGCAATCCGACCCAGTCAAAGGCAGCAATTCTTCATCTAAGTTACTCTGTTACTCGGGTAATTCTTGTTTTACAGATACCCAAAAATATAAATTGAAGTAATATGCATGCCTATACATTCTAAGACCACAATACGAGGTATGAACAAGAAGCTCCTTATGCTCTCCAAAGTTCAAAACATCCCTGGTTGTGACCAACGCACATATTGCCCTTCGCATGTGAAATGCTGGGCTCTTGCATGAGGCATTTAATAAAACGTAACATTCTCACCAGTTTCAAGCCGTGAGCCTCAGGTTTTCCTTAAATAAGTTCAAATTCAAACATCAAAAATGAAAAAAGTGTCTGACTTAATTTAGAATGTTTGCTGACGACTTTCACATCCCATCATCTTCCTTTTGCCCCACACATCTAGACAAGGTGTTATGAAAATCAGAACACTCACTCCCTTCACACCGACAGGAAATTCCTTTTTCTTTCTTTCTTTTTTTTTAGAGACAGAGTCTGACTTTATCACCCTTGGTAGAGTACTATGGTGTCATAGCTGACAGCAAGCTCCAACTTCTGGGCTGAGGTGATTCTCTTGCCTCAGCCTCCCAAGTATCTAGGACTATGGCATCTGCCACAACACCCAGCTATTTTTTGTTGCAGTTTGGCCAGGGTGGGTTTGAACCCACCACCCTCAGTATATGAGGCTTCAGCCCTACCCACTGAGCAACAGGTGCCACCCAACCAACAGGAAATTTCAAAGAAGACAAAGCAAATCAGTGTGCAGGAACCCCTACCTAGGCCTCACCCTCTGTCTGCCTCTCTCTCTCATACACACACACACACACACACGCACTCACACACTACTTGCCCTTTGTTTTGCTAGGTCGTTTTTGCACTAGCTTGAAAGCCTTTCCTTCTCTTAGTAAAAATTTCAATATGTGAGTAAGAAATCTCATAATCTTTCACTGTGTATCCTTCTAAATCTTCAAACTAAGTTGAGTAAAGGTCAATTCCATCCTTATGTCACCACAAAACACTGGCCCTACAGAGAACAGAAATATAGCTGTTGCAGAGCTGGTCACTATAAAGATGCTGAAAAATACTTCACTATAACTCCTACATTTGTTATTAAATTATAACTTATACTTAGAAATCTAGGCACTGTTTTAAGACTATGAGCATCTTTGCTGGCATGCTTATTTTTATGTGTCATTGAAGTCAGATACTCAAGGTGATAATTGGGGACATTGGTAAAATATTAATAATAGATTAAATGAACATTTGTTGAATATGCGTAATCTAACGTGATACACAATGTAAACTAAGTATAAGAATACGTTGTATGTCTTTGTCATAAAATAATTTAACAATCTAAGAGGAGATAAAGAAGCTTTCTAGATTTAAACCTGTCATGTGCCAAGGCATGAAAGATTTCCTATATGTAATTGAAAATTAAGGTAGTCAAATCCTGAAAACGTATGTGACTGAAAAATTTGAAAACCCTAATGCAGTGTTTATAGTCTGAAATTTTCTAGAGTCAAAAGCACTAATAAGTTTTCTTTATAGAAGTAGGTCTCCTACAATAATCTTCTGTAAAAATTAATCAGCATTTGAAAAGCTATATAAACAGAAAATATCAAGGGAAAAGTGGAGGAATGAATTTATATATTTTGAAATACAAAGGCTCTCACTGAAATTGGTAAATGCATTAAATCTAAATGGTTTTATTGAAAACATAAGAAAAAAGGTGGAAATAGATTGACAAGCATTGAAGAGAACTGAAATGCAGAATGCATGCATTATACAAGGGAGATTTTACAATAAACTAACTTCATTTATTTAGTAGTTATGATGCTATGTGTGTCCATCAATAAATAAGGACCAATAAAAGTAAGTTTGTTTTGTAGTCAGTAGGTGTTAATTTCCAAGTAATTCAGTTCAAATATTAGTCTTCACACAAGATTTAAATAGAGATTTTTTAGTTTTAATTTCTAAGTGAAAAATTCACATTCCAAAGCCTAAGTTTTCCAGGTGATATGAGATTAGGTGTCAAATTCTTAGAAAAGATGCCACATAATAATAATCAGAATAAAGCCCAGAAAAAAATTTGGTAAATGTACATTTTGAGGCTAAATATAAGTAAACTGGAAAGCATGAATCATACGTGCTGTTTACTACTGCCAACCTTAGGGAGTTAGATAGAAAGAGCTGATGAATGTATATGAATAGATATAAATGTTTCCTATTCATTTTATCTAACATGCTTCAATTGCTTGATTTTACAAATTCAAAAGCAAATAAAATTCTATGCATTGTAATTTACATTATCAATATAAATTTAACACATTATATACATATATAGAATCCTACATATTAAATCCTTATAGTAATCATTCAAAAGGAATATACTTACATGTGTGCATGCACATACTCTTTATTTTGTGCTTTAAATTATTTGATGTACATTATTATTATATGCTAAACCTTGTGCAGTCACCAATATCAAATACATTCAAATGCTTATCAAAATGTGTAACACATAATAAGCAACCAAATAAATGGTAATTTTGTATTATTTCTATTTTTCAATAGACTATTAGCTCTAAGAAAACAAAGGCCTGTACCTCCTTTACTCACCATTATAATCTTAATATTTGAAATATGACTTTAAACATAATAGATGTGATATATGTTTGCTTAATAAGCATCAAAGAATAAATAGATGAATTAATTAATATATTCAGTAGTTTTCCAATATTTTTATTTATTTTTTATTAAATTATAACTGTGTACATAAATGCATTCATCAGGTACAATGTGCTGAATTTACATATAATTTGGAATACTTACTGTAATTATGCCTGGGCCTGCCAAACAACAATGACAACCACAACCAAAAAATAGCCAGGTGTTGTGGTGGGCACCTGTAGTCCCAGCTACTTGGGAGGCTGAAGCAAGAGAATCACTTAAGCTCAGGAGTTGGAGGTTGCTGTGAGCTATGACGCCACTGTACTCTACCCAGGGCTATAGCTTGAGGCTCTGTCTCCAAAAAAAACCAAATAATAATAATAATTAGCTGAATTTAGACACATTTATACATTTTCTTTGCAATACAAACATAATGTTAATTAATGAATTCATACTTGTGCTTTTTTTTAGTTCCGTATGAGAGACTGGGAAATAAACTTTTTGCAATTTAAATATTGTTAATACTCATTTAAATTTCTCACTTATTATATAATTGCTATTATTTATATTCTGTTCCTTCATATTTTCTATACTTGTAATTCAGAGTTTAAGGTCATAGCAAAACTCTGATGTATATGAATAGTAACAATAACGATAAAGCCATTTTGATCTTGAAAATGCTGTTTTTTACATTATTTCTTTTTATATATATTTACCTATATAACACTTCAAACTTATTTCTTTATGAGCTCTGAACTATTAATAAATCTTTTAAATTGGTATCTTTTTCTGAAAAACAAGAAAGTTGGCCTTTGGTTTCCTTTATTATTTAATATCCAGGCTAATTTATTTTTAACTGAAACAAGAATGAGTTTCTCTCACCTAAATAGCTGAAAATGTATCTTGTAGCAATACTTCTGAGAAGCATGGCAAAATACCGCTCTCTGAATGGGAATGAAATATAAAGCTATCTGTCAGACCTTAGTTGTATAAAGAGGCAGGGAAAAGAAAACAAGAAATTCTAATGTTTCTATTTTATACGTGGAATACATTTCTCGCATCAGTTATGTAGCTTTCAGTAAAAATCTCTGCTTTCTAACATTGGGGAAGTCTCAGTCCAGTGAGCTGTGACACTTTTGTCTCTACTCTACTCAAAGAGTAGTGATGTGTATAACAAGTCATTTACCTGAAAATGATTAAGAATAGAAATACCTGTTTGAATATAATGCAGGAAATAAATACATGGCTTTACATAGTTTACAAACCAGTTAAAAGAAACAACAGCCATGCAATAAGTGTCAGGTAATATGCTTGAAGTTAAAAGCGCATCATAGCATTTACATTAATCTATTCTTTACTTTATAGACCATAGTCTCACTTTGTTAAATAACATGAGTAAACAAATTTCTGTCACTTTTGTGCCAATAATAGTCTTTTTTTGTGTGTACGAAAGGTCTTTATTGGTGGGGGAGGGAGGCTGCAGACCAGCACCATGGAGGAGAGAAAAGAGAAGAGAAAAGGGAGCGAAAAAGAGGAGAGAGAGTGGAGGAGAAGAGAGAGCTGTGCTAATAATAATCTTAAAAGAAAGTTTAGGTCAATAAAAATCCACAGCTTTCCTCTGTAATATGTCTATAATTTGAATTTAAGAAAATACATTTTGCAATGATCTCATAACTATTTCTTATAAGACATAATCAAAGTCATGAACTTCACCAGGTAAACCTAAGATGTTATAAATTAGAATAGTTTTTTTTTAATCTTTCATGGATAAAGATAAACCAGAAAAAAAATGAATCATTTAACAAACTACAGTCCTCAGGTTTTTTTTTTTTTTTTATAAATGGAAACTATAAAACACAATAAGTATAAGCTTAATGATGAAAATAAATATTGTGCACTAAGACAAACTTTATCTCTCCATTCCAATGTGAATGGAGAAAATGCAGATTTTCTCCATTCACGTTTTCTGGATAAACTACCAAATACCAGTTAAATTTGAACTGATATAGATCTTTACTCCCACTAGTATGCCCTGTTTTGTTAAGTGAGATGTGTGTTTAGGCTACTAAAATTCAAACCCATTTTTTATAGAAATCTTTGTAGGCTATAGTGTTTAATTTTTCTATCACATAATCCCTTATTAGTATCTTGTCGTATTCAACAAATACTTATTAACACATATGATATTCAAAGAACTAGTTTAGGAATTGCTAATGGATGTACTGTTCAAACAAGTTGAGCGTGTTTTAAAGAAAGTATTTTTCTCATCCAAATGCAGGAAGATCCAACAGCAGCACAAATACCTTCAGTAGGTGGATTTTTCAGCATTTGGGTAGCTGTAGTTTTATTAATTCTTACCTTAGTAAATACAATTTCTCCAGGCCACACCATTAATGTCACATATTTAAATAGTCATTGGACATGAAAATATATTACATTTTATTAGTCATCATAAAAATGCAATGCAAAACAATAATTTAAAACAATTGTCACTATACATTATTAGAGTAGATAAATGCCACATGAGCAATGAAAGATTACATTTTTGTGTGTTTTTCTGCCTCTGATATAACAAAATCGGCAGACTTCCATACAATTTTGCCTTATTATTTTTGGGTGTCTTCAGAAGTTCTCAGTTAATGTCACCAACAATATTCTTATCTTTTTCACTTCTGTACTCCTTATTTGCTGCCCAAAAATCATCCTGAAGAAGAAAAATCCCCACCAGAAATGGTACTCACAGCATTCTCATAGGTGCAATTGAAGAAGATGACAGTTCACTTCCCAAAATTCTTACAAGGTCTGGTAATAAGTACACCTTAAAAACACAAACAAAACTATTCCCAATTCCACCTTATATTATATGCAGATAGCAATTCTTGATGGATTGCAAATATTCGTGAGAAAGATGAAACAAGAAAACCTTTAAAAGAAAATGTGGAGGAGTATCTTGATCTCCAAATAACTACTCAAAAGACAAAATGTGTGCTAATAATAAATAAATCATTGTAGCCTGGACTTTTTTGAGAATCTTCATTCATTCAATAGTCTTAGTAAGGTAGTTACAAGGAAGGCGTTTATGGTAAATACACCCAGCAATACATTCACATCAAGAATAAATATGACTTAAGTTAACTTAAAAAGTAGTCAGAAAAACCAACAGGGAAGAAAAGAATGAATAAGTACTTGACAGAAAAGATATCTAAATAGTGGTTGGCCACAACAAAATGTTGCACTTTATTTTAAAGTGATAATTCAATACCACTACATATCTATCACTATGGCTGAAATGAAAACAAAACAAAACAAAACAAAATAAAATAAAGCACAATACAAAGGATTATCAAAGATATGGGCCAACTAGATCCCTCATATATTGACTGTGGTGTGCAAATTATTGTAATCGTTAAAAAAACTGATGCAATATGTTTATATTCAACATAGGTGCATTGTATAACTCAGGAATTCCATTCTTGGGTCAATAGTGAGGGTGAAAAAGATGTTTAGACATTTTAAGAAAGTAAAAGTCTGTATTAAATTTATAATACTCAAGTCACATTTGACTTCTTCAATTACAAGAGGTGCTCAGTGTGTCTTCCATTCATCTTGTGCTGTGCGTACTAATCAGGAATGCATGCACGGTGGACCAGTCTTCACAGCTAGACACGTTCAGAGCTCCTTTATCTGACCAATACTAGACACAGTGCAGTTATCCATAAACAGCAAAGAGAGTCAATCATGGAGTGTTTATGTTTGATTACTACAGACAAATGAAAATAAAAGAACCATGATACACATACGATATTCACATTTCACAAGCCTTAAGTTGACTGGCAGAATTTAGACACAAATGAGTTCATAATATGTACCTCAATTTTATAAATTTCATAAGCAAATAAAAGTAGCTTATGGCAATAGACTTCAATTGCTACTTCTGTGTGGTTAGTGACTGGCAGAGGATAAGAAGTTATCTTCAAAAGCATATTTATAGTGACATATTTGTTGACAAATATTTGAAATATTTGTTATAGATTAAAGATATGTCTTTGTAGATATACTACATTTTAGCTAACAATATTCTCGAGAAACGAGTAAATAATCCGGGAAAGAGATAATAGTAGTTTGGAGTAGTGTAGTAATAAAGTGGTAAGAATAGATTTAATCTACATGGAGGATAGAGCCCATCAATTGAGTACATAGACAATTGAAGGTGTAGCGTGAGAGAAATAAGTTATAAATGACTTCTGATGAATTAGAAAGTTAGACTTGGCATTAAAAAGAAAAAGCAGTCGGGTTTTGGAGTGAGATCATATCATTGGTTTATAACGTACTAGGTTTGATGTGTTTTCAGATAGTCAAGAGAAGAGAAGGAAACTCCGAATTTCCACCAATAGTTCAGAAGACAAATCTTGGAAAAAGTAAAAATATAATAAAGTGGTAAAAATATAATCAACAAGAATATGCATAATAAATATATGAAACTGCAGTCCAAATATGTGATTATGCTTGGTCACTGAAAGTCAGTCAGTTGACCTTGATTTGATGTTTATCAGTTGTTGAAAACACCTGCTTCCAGTGTTAGGGAAGACACTAGTTCCTGAGTGCTGTACATATATTGCAGAGTTTGAAACATCAGAATAATATAAGATGCATCAGTACAGGCAAATTTCCTCAAATATTTGAGGAGTTGCATAGAGAAGAATGCCTGGACTCACACTGCAGTATTTCTGGCACTGTGATCAAAGGGTGTCAAAATAGAAAGTTTGCAGCTTTAAAACAAACAACAAATAAAGAAAAACAGACAAATCAAGAAACTTACAAAAAAATCTCTAATGCTCAGAGTAAAAATGTAATCTACTGCTTAGAGGAGTCATGCTTTTTCTTCTGAATCCAGAGTTTTTTTTTAATTTATAGATTGTTCAGATACGGACTTAACTCTGACCCCTATGTTCGTCCTTCTCCACACCCCTCTCATTTTCTTTTTTACCTGCAGACATAAATTCTGCCACTGACTCATCTTTCCAATTAAGCTCTTAATTATTTACTGAAGTTCAACCTTTTTGAAGAATGGTTGTCTCTAGGGCTGCATTTCATTTGAAAATAAGAAAGATTATTCTTAGTCTTTCCGTACCTGACATTTTCTTTGCCACCTCACACTTTCTTCAGACAAACTTAAGTGAAACTCATTTATTTTTTATTTGACCATTTATCTCTACCAGCTAGTCAATGAATAAGGTGGTTTTGGATTTAGTTCCTCCAATTTTGGCTACTGATGATTTAGTTCCCTGCTCTCAAGTTCAATAATATATTCCTCTATCATAATTTTGATCAGATGTCATATATGAATTTAAAATATGAGAAAATTATGAATGTAAAATAATGAGGAATATATTTTAAATTCTTCTTTATTAAAAAGATAATTTCTTTCTATCTATCTTCTCTACCATAATGATCCCAAGGAAAGTTCCATGTTTTACAATGTCTAGTTGTACACAAGAGGCTATGAGACAATATCTTTACAAGAAAGAAAAACAGAACAAAACAAAACAAGAATAGACCTTGCCATTTTATTCTGGTTGGAAAATCTGGATAGCATGGGCAATAGTGAAGTTAATTGGTAAGGCATCTATATCTTTTCTGTCCCTTTCCATCAATCAAATATCAAGGCGAGTGAAGGAGTTTGTGCTATAAGGGTTTAAAGACAGACATAAAGCACGGGTAGTTTGTCTAGCTTCTTCATAACCACTAGAGAAACTGAGGACTGTTTGTCCCCTATGATATCATAGGAATAGAGTTGTGTCATACTCTAGTAGTAGTGGAAAGTTTGCTAGATACACAAGCCAGAGAATTTTCCCACTTCCCCATGGTTAGTGCCTTTTTATACGAGTCTGAGGAGCCTTCATGATGAATGATCTCAGGAGAATCCCAGACCTAGTTGATCAGAAGAGCCCTGAGTTTAGGAAAAATAACCATCCCCCCTCCTTGTACTGAAAAATATATCCTCAGTGATGGATCTCAACAATGGTCCAAAAGTCCAAATTAGACTTCACTCCCACCATAGTTACCAGGCAGTGTTTAATATCAGGTTAAGGAACTACAAAAAAAGTTCAGGAGCATCTTGAATTTTTTGTGTTCTGTGCACCATCATAAAGTTAAATATGCCTCCTATAAGCCTAGATTACGTCAAGGACAAAACCTGGGAAAAGAGAGGATAAGTAAATTTAAAAAAAGATCATTTTAATGAAAAAAAAACCAGACAAATATAGAGAAAAGATGTTAAACTGAAGAAGGAATTTGCACGCTTAAAGTGCCACTTCATGAGTTCCACTACATGTTGAATTGAGGACCTTATGACAAAAATCATCTCTTATAAATTCTTTCCCAAGGCTGATATCTATAAGGGTTTTTCCAGCAAGGTCTTCCATAATTCTTATGGTCTCATACCTTAGGTTTAAGTCCATCATGAGTTAACTTGTGTGAATAGTGAGAGGTGTGTTTCCTGTTTCAATTTTTTACATGTTGTTATGTAGTTTTCACAGTGATTTGTTAAACAGAGATTCTTTGCCCAGTGTGTGTTTCTGTCTGCTGTTACTGTTGCTGGGCCTGCACACTAGTTTAACCTCTATCTGAAGGAGCGTGGAGATACCTCACAGAACTAAAAGTAGACCTGCTGTTTCATCCAGAAATCCTGCCACTAGCTATTTACTCAAATGGGAAGAAAGGACATTTTATCTAAAAGACATTTGCATTAGCATGTTTATAGCAGCACATTAAAAACTGCAAGGGTGTAGGAACAACTGTGGCATATGTATACTGTGGAGTACTACTCAGCCATAAGATATTGGTGGTCGAGTATCTTTCCTAACAACCTGGATCGAACTGGAGACCATTCATCTCAGTGAAGTACCACAGGAATGGAAAACAAAACAAAACAAAACACCTGGACTCAATGCTGAATGGGAACTAGTTGATCAACGCTCACATGCACGTATGGAAGTTAAACTCAACAGGAAGCAAGTATGTGGAAGGGAGGAGAAAGGGGAGGATAAATTCACACCTGGTTCATTGTGCTGATTCTGGGTGAAGGGCACCCTTATAACCTTGATGTAAAATGAACAAAAGCTAATTATGTCACCAAAATGTGTGTGTGCCCCTGTAATACTCTGAAAAAAAATCATCTTACAATTATGGAATTTTTTTCAGTACAGATTTATGAACATAATAAATGTACTGTGGATGAATTCGTACTTCTAGTACGAAAACTTCTTCTTGAGAGGAACAATGATTCAATTTTTCTCTCAAACTAGTTGCAACTATTTACCGTTCATACTCAAAGGCTCCCTTTTCCCAGAGTTGCCTTGCTAAGAACACAGCTTTAGTAGTAAAAGACGTCACTTATCCCTGCCACTTCAGTGTCAAAGTGTGGCTAGGCCATAAGCCACCGCTGGATTGGGACTGCACAGTAGAAAAGCCTGCTGACCAGCCCCGGGAGAGACGAATTGCTCTCAGGGTTTTTCCTTTGCAGTTCCTTACTGTGGGCCTTCACTATGCCCCAGGGCCTTTGTAAAATAAGCAAGTGAAAAAACAGAAGATATTATTCTACTCCTCACCTCCTGGTTCCCACAGGCAGTGAAGTGAATTAAAAAAAAGAAATGTAAGAGAGTGGGGAAGAAAAAATCTCTTTAATAAAACTGTGTCTCCCTTCCTATCGCAAGTATTTGACATTCTGGCTGCGTATTACACCTGGCACAGGGACCCAATTCCTTAGAAGACATACTCTGAGAGGAAAACAAATGAAAGGGCCTCCTCTTTGAAGCCACTTCGGTCTTTGTGGACTTTACACAGAAATAGAACCCCATGAGCTCCTCTGTTTCCTTCTCCTCAGGAAAAACTGCTTCCCCCAGTGGCCTGTAGGTGACCAACACTGGCAGTATTTCATCCAGCCCAGTAACTTCTGACTCTCCCACCAGAGACAACAATTCACCCTTACCTGTGGTTTCACTTTCTCCACATCACCTGCCTGTGATCATGCCTTTGCCCGTGTCCACGCTGGCTACACTCCCCACCCATTGGTCTCTAACTGACTCCATTATCAGGTAGACTGTTGCTGTATCACAGTGTTTGTGTTCAAGTAGCTCTTAATTTACTTAATAACAGCCCCAAAGCACAAGAGTCATGATGCTAGCATGTTGTTATAAGTGTTTTATTTTATTATTAGTTCTTGCTGTTACTTTCTTACTGTACTTAAGTCATAAATTAAACACTATCATAGGTATGTAAGTTCAGGAAAAACACAGTATGTATAGAGAGAGTTTGGTACCAGTTTAGGGCATCCTCTGAGGATCTTAGAACATAACTTCTGCAGGGAAGAGGGACTACTATATTTTTCCTTCAGTTCATGAGTATGAATAATTTTTTAAGGAGTCAATTTAGACTGGCTCTTTTGTGTCCTATTTCAAGTTTGCTTGTGCAGTCAGGGTGGTGATGGCAAGAGGAGCTACCCAAAGTTGTTTGGGTATATTTAGCAGATTGATGAGGAAAATATCCCAGCACTCAGCCAGGGTAAAGGCTAAAAATCATTCAGTTTTGAATGATGATAAGACTCCTACAAAACTTACTAATATTGGAGAAATATTCCTCTAATCATTTGCTACGCATTATATTTTTTGTGCACCCTAAAAACATACATTTTATGTAAATACAGCTTTTAATTTAACTATTTCAAGCATGTCTTTGTATAGGACCTATAAATAAATACAAAATAGAAGACTGTACTTATTTTCTGAAGGTCTTCACAAACCTGGCCAAAATGTAGGAATAATAGTAATAAACTAAATTAAAAGGTTAAAAAGCTGGAAATGCACAATCAGATGTCACATTTAAAGTTTAAAAACCGATATGATATTGGAGAGTCTAAGAAACAGACAGGTAGGAATGAAAACCTACAACAGATAGAACTGACAACGTGACCCCAACGAACATTACTCAGTGGGACAACTTCTATGTGTTCTATCGTAGCACAGGTGTGCCTGGAGCTCCCAGGTAAGCAATGGTTTCTATCTAGAGACAAAGATTAGAGAAAACACACTGGAGGAAAAGTAGTGAAGGCTGGAGAATGAAATTGCAATCATTCTCTGTGCAGCTAAAGACTAGGTTGTTTGAGATGACTATTGTCTACTTAATAATCCTCATGATTCCTAAAGAAAAGAGATCCACGGTAATATTAGTAATTAATATCCTATTAGTATTAGAGATTCATGGTAATATTAGTAACTAATACTGTATTAATATTAGAGATCCATAGTAATATTAATGACTCACAGCATACAGAATAACACTTAGCTCTGACTCTTCCAGGGGGTAGGTTTCTTTCTTGATCATTTTGTTTATTTATGTTTTCCCCCATTTAATCCTGATAAAACCCCAAACTTAACTGGCTGATAAACATTTTGAAAAACCAGATTCATTTTTACAAATCTTTACAAGTATGCATCAGATAAGATATAAATAAGATACTATGACACACTATGAGGTATTGACTTTCACTGAGACAGTTTCTTTAAAAATTAGATTTATAAAAATGGAATGTAGTTGAAACCTTATTTAGGTTAAGAGGAAATGCAGTCATTTGTTGCTACTTGAGAAAAAAGCAAGATCTAACATTTACTTGAAAAATTATATTTATAAAGAACTTTGACTAACTCCTAAAAGGCTTTTATTTCTAACATTCTCTGTGGTAACAGTGACCTTCATTCTAAGAAGCTGTTTTTAAATACTTGTTCCAAGAAAGTAGTGAAACTATGCAGAACTTTTAAAAGAAAAAAGCTTCAGGTTAATTTGGAGAGATAAACTATATTAAATTATATTTGAGCATTGAGTATCTCCTTTTCACTTCATTTGAATGACCCCTTGTCAACTTATTTACTTAATTAATTACATCAATCCTTCCTTAAACATTTGTTGATGTGTGAAGTAGTGGGAGTAGTTTAGGGTACAAAATACATTTCCTAGTATAAGTTTCCTTCTTAAAGATTTATCTTTTTTTTTTTTTAATGAAGATCTGATGTGGATGAATTCTTTCAACTTTTGTGTTTGAAAAATTATTTTGCTTTTATTTATAAAAGATAATTTTCTAGCTACACAATATCAGATTGTAAGGTGTTTTGTTCTGTTTTCAGTATTTTTAAAGATGCTGTTTTACTACCTTTTACTTTAATGGTCTGACAAGTAATCTACCATAACGCTTATCTTTGTTTCCCCATAAACAAAATGTGTCTTTTGCTGTAACTACATTGAATAATATTTTATCACTGGTTTTAGAAAATTTCATAATGATGTGACCTCATGCAAATTTTTAAAAATGTTGCTTGGTGAGTAGGGTTTGTTGATCATCTTCTATCTGCAGGATAATTTTTTTTAGTCAAATATAAAATAAATCCAAGCCACTTTATAATGATGGACTTTTGCCTTTACCCACCACCCATTTGTCCCCTCTCTTTTGGTGACTCTAGTTACACATAAAATAGGCATCTCCTTGATGTTGTCTCCCCGCTTATTGGTGGAATTCCATTCTTTTTCTTCCAATCTTGATTTCTCTCAGTGTTTCATGTTGGATAAATTCTATTGCTGTTTATTCAAAATTAGTAATTTATTTCTTCTGTTAAATCTAATCTGGTGTCAATGACACAGTGAATTTCTCATCTCACTTATATTTTTTATATCTAGAAGTATGATTTTGTCATTTTTAATATCTTCCTTGTCTCTGCTTAACTTTTTAAATATAGGAAGTATACTATAATACTTTATGCTAATTCTAAAATCATTACTTTGGGGGATGCTTTGATAGATTATTTTCTCTTTCTATAAATGATTCTTTTCTTTCTTTCTTTCTTTTTTTTTTTTTTTGCAGTTTTTGGCTGCAGCTTAGTTTGAACCCACCACCTCTGGCATATGGGGCCAGCGCCCTACTTCTTTGAGTCACAGGCGCCACTCGTGATTATTTTCTTACTTCCATGATGCCTATTTTTTTTTTTTTT
>NW_003852594.1:1115399-1134979 GCF_000181295.1 Otolemur garnettii | reverse complement strand
TTTTTTTTTTTTTTTTTTTTAATTAGATGCCTTGCATTGTGGGTTTTAAGGTGTTAGTGATTAATAGTTTCTTTATTTCTGTCAATGTTCCTGAGCTTTATTCATAATAAAGTGAAGTTAATTTGGGACAGTTTGATCATTTTGACCCTTGTTTTATGATATATTAAGTGAGACCAGATGAGAGCAGTGATTAGGACAAGGCTTCTCAATTTCAGCACTATTAACGTTTTGGGATGGGTAATTTTTTTACGTGGAGGATTCTCCTCTCTATTATGTGTATAAACACCACTGGAGTCACTAGATTCCGTAGCACCTCTCCCCATTTATAACTACCCAACTGATCACCCCTGGGGTGCAGAATGGATTGCTGCCCCTCCCACCACTCACTGAGAATCTCTGGGCTAATGCAAGTTTTGTGCCATTCCTGAGCCACTACTTTACCCAACATCTGTAGGTGACAGTTTTCTAGTTGCCTCATGATAACAGTCTTGATTATCAGTGATGTGTGAACCTCGGGTAGCGTCCTATTTCTTTAGAGAAAGGTAATTCTTTCCCTGGGTAGCTCTCTTACAAATTAGTGTTACCTTGAAGTCCACAGAGTTCTTAAGGGGAACATTCTTCAGACCTCTGGTGTTCTTTCTCTGTGTGGTTTTCTTTGATAAGCCCTCTTGTGAACTCTAGCCCAATAGGCCATTCTGAACTAAATTCTATCTCCCTAACTCATAGAAACTACTAGGTTCTTTCTGGCTGCCCACTCTCTGCCACATAATTTGAGAACTTCCTCAAGGCATTAATATGGGACAGTTGTAGGTTGACACTCATTTTTTTCTGCTTTCTCCCAGGCATCACTTTCTTTCATGGCTTTGCAGTCATTCCCAGGTCCCTCCCTGGGGACAGGGTCTTTTAAGACCTGTGGAGCTGGCAGCAGTGGACTGGAGAAAAGTAAAGTTCAAAGAGGTGAGAGTTAAAGACACAGCACACACAGAATAGAGCTGTAAAAGGAGGGAAGCAGGAGATGATGGCTCATTTGGGAAGTCCAGCGCATGGCCCCAAGTGCTTGTTCCACTGGGCTTTCATTGAAGGCTATTTGCTCATTTAGCCCAGAGGGTAAGCTGAGGAAGGGAACAAAAACATCAGCAGTTTCTCTGAGTAAGCATGTCAGCTTTTATTCTATTTATAATCATTAACCTTAAAGGTCTGAGCAGCCTTGAGAAATCTGAAACCTGAGGCTGGGCACCTGTAGTTCAGTGGATAGGGCACTAGCCATATACATGGGAGCTGGTGGGTTCAAATCCAGCCCCGGCCTGACAAACAAACAATGTTTGTTTGTTGACAAACAAACAAACAACAATTCAACAACAGCTAGAACCAAAAAATAGCCAGGCTTTGTGGCAAGCACCTGTGGTCCCAGCTACTTGGGAGGCTGAGGCAAGAGAATTACTTAAGCTCAAGAGTTTCAGGTTGCTGTGAGCTGTGATGCCACGGCACTCCACCCAGGGTGCCATAGTGAGACAGAGACAAAGCAAGAAAACACACAAACAAACAGAAAGAAATCCAAAACCTGTGAGTGTGGGGGGAGCCTCCTGTCTGTGGTCGCACACACAGATCCCCTGGGGGAAGTTACTCCTCACCAGTTCACTGTGGAGCAGATGCCAGAGCATCAGTTCTCCTCTAAAGAATCTGTGAAAAGAAGAATTTTCCTCTGATCTCCACCACAGACGCATCTTTTTCTGTTGATAATGAGATATACAAGCCCTCCTCCCCATATTCAGGGCTGGAGCCATTCCCTTGATCTCTGCCTTGGTCATAATACAAATCCCCACAATGGGTATTTGCTTTGGCTGTTGACTGGGCAAAGGATGGTCTAGTTAATGTTTTTTCCCAGGCCTTGCACGCCAGCTTCCTCTGGGGCCATTATTTCTGCAGAGTATTCACAGACCTAGCAAGGGTGTTTGCAAGCTATATCCCCTACAGGCCAGGCTTCTAGCAAAAGCAGGAAACTGTTCAGATAAGAAATTTAGCAGCTGGTTTAAAGGTAAACCGGCTAACCAGGCTTCAGTCCATCTTCATCAGCTTATTTCTGTTTTGTTTTGTTTTTTCTTTTTACTGGGGGTGTTTTCTCTCGCCAAGAATAGGGTCTTTGGTCCCCATTCTGCCTGCAGTCATTGTCTTGAAAATAGTTATTCCAAATATTGTTTTTATGTTTTGTTGTTTTAGGCAGAAGGATAAGTATGCTCTGTATTATTCCGCCTAGGCTCGAAGCAGAAGTTATCTCCTAGAACAGCTCTGAAAAGAACAGATGTCTGCTCTCTCCCAGGAGTTTTTAATTTAATTAGCCAAAGTGAGGTCCCAGAAGCTTTTTTTTTTTCCATTCCCCCAGTTTATTCTAATGTGTGTATATACATAATTCAAAATACCTATTATAATATGATTCTTGGGGTGACTGTAGAGAGAAGGAAAGGTCATCCTGCGAGTTGTTAGTCAACTAAGACTTGAAGCACAAGAGGTTAGATATGTGAATATCTTAGAGGACATCTCAGGCAAAGGAACTGATCAGAGTAAGTAACGTAAGTAAGAATACATTTGAGATTGCAAATAGCAACTTTTAAAAGTTGCAACATAAAACTAACAAATACTTTAAGCTTAAAAATATGTGATTAGCAGCTATCCGAATCTCCACTACTTTCTCACTGAACTAAAGCGCCTCACAAACATTTCCTTCTGGTTCTCGGATTAAACTAACACCATGGGCCACCCACCCCACCCGCTGATGCAGCTTACAATGAGAGAATCTATTATTACGTCAACTTACAGCTTCCTACGACAAAACACTTCTGAATCTTCTATCCTCTCATTTCAATGACTCATCCTGAAGCTCTTTTAGGAAACACAAAAAATGAAGAAATTGTGGTTGATCCATGCTCTGTTACATATAACTGAAAAGAAAACTTACTCTCTTTTCAATGAAATAATTGATAATATCAACAAATAGTTGTTTCTGGGCAAGAAAGATGGGAATTCAACCAAATGACAGTCATATAAAAACAGCAGCTTCGTTAATCCTAAAAATAGTTTCACTCTCATTGCTTTGCCAAAAAGCATAAAATAATTTCTCTTGACTCTCAGAGATTTTCTACACCACACTTACAGCTGTACTTCCTACTGAAAGCAGGAAACACAGTACTACAAATGTAGCTACAAATGTATATATACACACAAATGTGTTACAGAAATACGTATATGTCAGATATAATCAGATATATACACTTCCTGCACACTGAATTACAGACTCTTGAAAGATAAAAATATTAAGAAACTGTGGAAACACTAAGGATTAGGAAAGAATCTCTGCCAGCATGCTCTCCAAATCTTCCCTTCGCAGGCCCTCAGATCAGATTATGATGTTGAGAAAATATGAAAGTTATGACTATCTCTGCTTCCAAATGACTATTTTCCTGTGCCCAACTGCATCTCTTGCAAACTTGCAGAGAATATGGGTTTATAATAGCCCACTGTATTCATTCCCAGCAGGAAGGACTATGTTTGCAACTAGGATAACAGAAATATTTTTAACTTCTCTTTCTTTTTCTCATGTGTTACTTAATCTTAACAATTTAGGTAGCCAGACATTTGAATTATTCTATTTAAAGAAATATCCATGCATTTCAGACATTTCAATCATTTCCCTAAATTAATTTTTAAATATTATTTTTCCAGCTACATTTTTTTCTTCAAATTCACCTGGTTTATGGTGAAAATAATTTTTCCTATTATATTATCATCATCTCTTTTATTAAAGGTTATTTTTGTCTACTGAATGATGTGAAAATAAAACCCCTTTTATAACATGTAATTATTGTTACTAGATAGATTAAATTGATATTTTTGTTCTAACTTTTACAGTAGAACAAATGATATACTGGTCACATGCCTGCAATGAGACCACATTTGCCATAAAGTTGGTTATTTGGTTCAAGAAGGTACTATGTGATAGTCTACGTCAGTAAATCCAATGCTATCTAATTCCTGGAAAGACAACTCTATACTTTCAACATGTATTGACACTGGTCAGGTTATATCTTTGCTCTTTCCAGACGAAACTGAGCTAATCCAACCTTCTTACCACCAAGTGTCTGAGCTGGCTGTTCTCCCTGAGGAGCAAGTCCCCTGTCTGTGGCTCAGCACTGCTTATGTTTCTGACAGGGAAGATAATCCACATTCATGTTTTAAACATGCATCACTACTCAGGTTTGCTGTGTTGTATTTTTCTTCTGTTTCACTTATTCTTTTCGTGTTTAGACTTCTTTAGAAATTATAATAAATTGAGTATTGGCCCACATGTATTTCATGTTTTGTTTCAGATTTCTTTATTATCCATTCTAGATTATTTCTATTGACAACTTATGATTATGTCTTAAGTGATGTCATTTCTTGTGATGTGCCCTTGGTGCTGTATTCTTTACTTTAGGTGTTTTCTTTTTTATCCTTTCATATCAGTGCTTTTCTTTATCAGTGGTTCTATTGTTTTTGAAAAATCATGTATTTTTTAAAGCAACTTTCTCCACACTTTCCTTGATTTTTAAAAGTGGTGTTTTGTTGTTGTTGTTCTTATTTTATTTGTTCCATATCTGTGGATTTGCTTTTATACACTCTTTTCTCTCTTAAATATGGATAATATTTCTGTATTTTCCTTTTAGGCCTCATTTGATGTAAGTGAAGTATTGTGTTTCATTTGTTAATTTTTATTAATTTTTGTTGAGACAGAGTACCATTCTGTTGCCCCATTTGGAATACAGTGGCATCAGCCTAGCTCACTGAAACCCCAAACTCCTACACTCAAGTGACCTCTCCTCACCTCCCAACTAGCTGGGGGGGCCTACCATGCCTCCTGCAGGGTAATTTTTCTATTTTTAGTAGATATAGGGTCTCACTCTTCCCCAGGCTGGTCTCCAACTCCTCAGCTCAAATTATTGTCCTGTCTCAATTTCCCAAAGTGCTTGGATTACAGACATGAAGGGCATTGTGTTTTCAAAATGGAAAGACTTGAATAAAAATAATTTTCCAGAAAAGCCATGTCTCTCCTAAGCCAACAACCTGGACTGAGCGGCTGATCACTTGACTACATTACATTTTGTCAGTTGACTTATGGGTACCATCAGCCTTGTGTATATAATAGGCAATAGGTTGAAATCACTGTGACAGAATATCATTATTTCCTTTGAAACTATTAACCATAAAACTCATATATGCATATACATAGTTATATATATATACATATGTAGGTATATATGTATGTATGTGTGTATATATATATATTTATGAATGTGTTATGTATGTATATAATTGGAGTTATCCTCAGGGATATTGGGTAGAAAGGTTTACATGGCAATGAATCTATTGAGCGGAATTATGAAACAGGAGATGTGTGACAGATTCAACTGATGGTGTTATTTAAGTCTCTAGTTTAACAGAAATGAAAATGCTAATGTGACCAGCACAGTGGCTTACGCCTGTAATCCCAGCACTATGGGAGGCTGAGGAGGGAGAATTGCTTTTAGCTCAAGAGTTCAAGACTTAACTGAGTGAGAGTGAGACCCAACTCCTAAAAAAATGGAAAAAGCCAGCCAGGGCCGCAGCAAGCATCTGTAATCCCAGAGGCTTCTGGAGGCTAAGCCAGCAGGATGCCCACAGCCTGAGTCTGAGGTTGCAGTGAGCTATGACACATTGCACTCTGCTCAGGGCACAGGGTGGGACTCTATCTTAACAACAACAACAACAAAAACAAATAAAAAAAAAAAACAAAGAAATAAAAAATAAGCAAGAAAATAAAAAAAAGAAAATGCCAACATGAACATAAAATTTTATGTTTCCTCAGGCTCTAACATTGCACTTCTCCTTGAATCAGTTTGAGTTAATTTCCCAAGTAGAGAAGGCAAGGGACCATAAATAATTAATTTACAAAATAATTATACATAAAATGATACTATTAATATTATTTCAATAAATAATATTAAGAAAATTTTCATTATACCAAAATTGACTCTATTAATTACACTCTTGGCAACCAATAATAATTCAAAATATCTTAGGAAGTATCAGGGAATAAAATGTTCTTTTTAAAAGATATGTCTACATTGCATAGCAACATATAACCACATGAAAATTTAAAAGAATAGAAATAAAATGATGATATACTAGCAAACATTTGTTTATGGGTCAGTTAGTTGATTGCAATTTTTGAAAATAATCTGATAATTCCAGTTTTATGTAATGGTGTCTATCAGAATAAAAAAATTGTAATTATTATCTTATGTCCCAGCAACATGGGCAGTTCACTTTATTACTGACTTGTTTATATAAAGTGATATAATCTGTATTTTTACAATCAAAATCAGAAAGACTGAAAGATAAAGATGTAAATATAATGCCTACCCAAATTTATTTATTCTCCTTCATTTGTAAACTCATAGTAGATAAGGAATTAAAAGTGAAACCAGGTTCTAGAACTATTAAAGAATAGCTATTTTGACTAAGAAAAAATGTAGTAGAAGAAATTACTGACTACTTAAAGCCTAACTTTTGAAACCTGTACAGACATGCTTTAGATTAGTTTTAGTGTATTCTGAATAGGTGCTTTTAACCCAATAAAATTGTAATTTAGAAGAGCATACTATTTATACTCTACACTCTGAATGCCCTTGGTTCCTGTCTACCAATCTGCAAAAAGATTATGGCATAAATTAACTTTAAGATATAATGTTTTTTATCACATAAACATAATTTAGTTACCTCTTAAAAATGTCTAATGCAGTTTTTCTTGGCAATGACCTTACCCATTATGCCCTGATTAATATATACATTTTTTTCAGTTTGGGCCTCACTAATGTGTGTGTGTATACATGTATATGCCACGATGATATTAATCCTTTTATAATTAACTGTCTTTGTTATTTACTTCAACTATTTAGAGATGGTAAAATTCGGTTGTGCTAATTTTCTTTTATGTTTTGTATGATGCAGATATATTTCTATTTATTTATTTTGCAGGTTTTGGCCAGGCAGGGCTGGGTTTGAACCTGCCACTTCCGGCATATGAGGCCAGTGCCATACTTCTTTGAGCCACAGACACCGCCCGGATACATTGCTATTTTAATACAATTTGGCAGCGTTAGAAATTTAGTCCTTTGTTTCTGAGTTTCTTAATGCAGGGTTCCTATTCCTTCCTTTGTGTCTCCCCCTCCCTGCAAGCAAAGCCTGACATATGTTAGAGCACAGTACATATATTGAAGGAATAAATAAATAAATACCTACTATATCATATACTTTCATGAGTTTTTATTATACATTATTTTTGTGTTTGTTAGGAATTATTAACGACCTTATAACAAAAATGTCATTGGCAAGACAAGTTGCTCTTTGATGAATGACTAACAAATCAATATTCCTCTGTGTGTGTGGTGTTATTTATATTTTTTTATTGAGAGCTGTTTTCCATTTATATGAAAGCACAAATATCTAGGTGGGGGAGGAGAGCTTTAAAATCATGACAATGATGAAAGCTATCTCATTTCACTGAGAAAGAGATGGATTGGATTTGAAATTAAACAAGGGCTACATGCTAACAAAAGCAGGAAGAAATAAAAGCTGTAAAAAAAGTCTTAAGATTTTTTTTTGAGAAGCAGAATAACATAACAGAAAAAATAACTACATAGTTTAAGAGCCTGATGTATATTCATTCAATGTTACATTGTTAAGTGTAAAGCTAAATAGCTATTCACATGTAAAGGACAATAGAGTGGACTAATATTGAGAACAACTCCTACAATTCTGTTTCTGCACATTGCTAGATATATAAAGTTAGGGGACACAAAAATTCAGAAAAGTTCTTTCTCCTGTCTCATATGTTAAGACCATAGAAAGAACAACAAAAATGAGAAAAATACTATCTGATCTGACTAACTTAAATATGGAGGAGTAATATCCTTATTGTCACAGCTACAAAGTCATGTATTCTACTGTTTTTTATAGTATACATAATGTTAATAAGAATTAATATTCTATAAGATAATAATATTTTAAAAATAAAATTTATGATATACTTCACCTACTGTAAATTTTTCCCCAAGAATTATTAACATGCATCCAGGTTCACCACAGCTACAAAGTCATGTATTCTACTGTTTTTTATACTATACATCATGTTAATAAGAGTTAATATTTTATAATGATAATATTTTAAACATAAAATTTATGATATACTTCACCTACTATAAATTTGTCTCCAAGAATTATTATCATGCATCCAGGTTCACCACGTACTCTTTGTTGAATAATGTATTCCAAATCAAAATTGTAACATTTTTCTCCCATAAATATTTGTTTGTTAGCAAATTACATGTTTAAAGATTTACCAGCGTCTCAAGAGACATAGTGAGGTCTGTGAACAAGTTACTGTATCTAAGTCACCAATAGAGTCCCAAGTACAGTAAAGCACAGTAACCAAGTACAGGAACCAAGAGATAGAAAATATTCAGTATTTCACATAATATTTGACATAAAATTTAGACTTGAGGTATTTAATTTTATTTTTAATCTTTTTAATGGAGAATGTAATAAAAGTTTACTCTTGTGCAAGTAGATAGATTAATAGATCAACTGCACATAGGATCTTTGATGCTATTAAAATAGTAGAACAATTGATCTAGTTCTTCATTGCATAAGTACAAAGTACACATCATGTTTAAGGTTTTCACAGGTAAGTAAATGATGTTTAACTAAAATATCATTCTAATGACCATATACCTAGATATTCTATAACATCATCAAAGCTGTAGAAAATTATTTTTGGCATTCTGTGCATATATCAGAACTAAAGATTCATAAGATCTTCATGTTTCTTGATTCACTATTTGTCCTCACACATCCTCTTGGTGTTCACTCCTTTCATAGTAATTGTACTCACCCACTCTAATGTAATATAAACTGCCTGACATTATAATCCTCTCTCTCTATATATATATGTGTGTGTGTGTATATATATATACTGTAGGTGTATAGATTAATTTTGTTACTTGCATTATTGATAGGTAATATCTGCACATTATGGGACACATGGGATTTTTTTACATGCATAGAATGTGTGACAATCAAATCGGGGTATTTAGGACATTCATCACCTTGAACATTTACCATTTCTATTGTTGGGAGCTGGTTGTTCACAGCTGAGACAGAGCTTCCTGGGCTTCCTGGCTCTCCTTTCCTTGTGTCTGCTCCCTCCAGGACAGCCCGACATGCTCTCTGGTGGTGTCCAGGTTCCCCACACTGGTCATAGACCTGATCACCATCTCCTTGAAAGGTGAGCCTGTGCAGCAGTTGCTGTTCCCAAACATTGGCCTTCCAGAAGTCCTGTGCTACCTCCAAACCCAGCTGCTGTAGACATGGTGGCCACTGACATGGGTAGTAGCTATTTAGGACCTGAGTGTCAACTTCTGGAGTTTCCTGTGATATAAGAGCAAGAATTGTTAATAAAGTATGTGTTTATCACTATTACTATCTCTGCCTAAGCTGGGGTCCATGTTAGTAAATGTCTTAATAGCTTCAGTGATTCTTTCTCTGAATATTGCCAGCCTTTCCTCTTTTCCCTGAACTTCCTTGGCTAGCCTGGAAAAATTGCCTGGTTTCAGTTGGATAGCTTTCATTTCCGCCACAAGGCACACTAACATGTGACTGTGAAGGTGGGACCCTCCCTGGCCTTGTTGGTGATTCCATTTTAAATCCCCTTGTGGGACTGCTAGGTTTCCAGGGACAAATAAAAATTTAGAGTATAAATTTGATCTCCATAGATCTGTCTGGCTGTCCAAATCATGATTTTCTTATCTAAGATGCATCAGTGGGAAAGCAAGGCCCATATATCCTTCTATGTTAAATAAAAAACAATTATTAGGTGTTCAAATTCCTCTAGGACCTTCCCAGAGTCAGTAGAAAAACTTTTAAATTTTTTCTTACAGGTTTTAAGATCTCTTATTGAGAATGGAATGTGGATCCTCATAGGCTATCCTGTGGGTGCTGGCACTTCCTGCAGAGAAGGCAAGTTAGATTTGGGGAAAAGAGAGTTAAGAGAAAGGCTGGGACCTCCTGTTCAAGGCTACTTTGGGGCTGAATCAATAGCCACAGTTCCTTCACCATCATGGCATTTCTTTCCTAAACCTTGAGGTACGTCTAGATCCAAAGAGATGCTCAAACCTTTCCTTTTCTCCTGAGCTGACATTTTTACATACCAGATTCACAATATTGGGGACTATCTCTCAGATAAATAAGAGCTTGAACATAGAGAACCTCTGACTACTTCCCCTTTCATATATATTCTTAATAAGAACACATTATGCTTCTTTCACAGCATGTCCTATACCTTGGTATACTCCATAGTCGGAAACACATTTATTGACCAGAATTTCTGGCCCTCGTAACTTTAAATTTCAGCAAAAAATCTAAGGAGAATATTTGAACTCTCTGTTATAAATATAATTTATGCAATTTATTATTCTAAAGCCTATGAAACCACACATTTACTCCATTAAGACCCCAAAGTTAAACACGTGAGCATTTTTACCAATAATGCAAAAGATCTAGCTGTTCTTAACAAATCAACTAAATGAGAAATTAGTACGACACATCAACAATCACATAAACACAGATTCAAGTTTCCTCCAAAATTCCAGTCACGAGACCAAAAATAAGCTTTTTTTGGTTTGTTTTTAGACTCTCTAACTTATTTGTTCTGTAGGTATCCCCCTGGGAATTCTCTCAGGGCACCTGCCATTCCCCCATCCTGTAAATGCTTTCTATAGGACAAAAGGGTTGGGGAAGCCCTAAGCATGGCAGGGAACAAATAAGTACAAAGTTTCTACTATCCCTTTTCCTCTAAGAAGTCAGTATGGCAATGTTGGTCAAATCTCTCAATGTTAAGGTTGGTACACCTGAGAACGCACAAAGGCTAGAGGAAAAAAGATACAACACAGTAAAATGAACGTTGCAACACACAGAGTACAGCTTCCTTCATAGAGACAGGTGACTGGACAGCACCAGGAAGGGAGTAAAGAAAAAATGATGAGAGAACCTCAGGAATACACAGGGGATTGTTATGGACAGAGCTCTGAAAACGCAGGAGACCAAACACAGGAGATGGTGACATTAAGACAGTGCTTCTGTGTCACACATCAAAGTGTGACCTCATCTGACCTCACTGGAGTTAAGGGAGGCTTTCTGAAGTTGGAAGACGTTCCTGGGTGTTGACACCAACTGTCAGGTCTGTCCAGATGTTCCTTAGTCTGCGAGTACCCAATGATAAGAATGATTACTGGTACCAAGTCACTCCAATAACAGAGTGATCACAGACACAGAGGAATCCCACATGAACAGTTTATTATAAAAATGAAGAAATAAAGAAACCATAGGAAATGAAACTGAATGAGGAAGTTCACAAAATGACATCAAATACGTTCCAGAGACAGAAGAACAGGTCAGTCTTCCTAAGTGAAGGTAGACCCACACTCTGAGTGCTTGCTGCCATCGGGTATAGGAATTGGTTACAGTCAGTCTTCCTAGTGACCTTACCATTTAATTAACATGACATGGACAGAGCTTCCATGAAGGTGTCTGGGGAAGATGCATGAATAGAAAAGGGGAACTGTTATATAACCAACCTGTTATGTAACCTTCTATATAATCTATTCTATAACCCCAGCCTATCAATCACCCCAAAGGGGGAAACAACAACCAACCCCACCAGGAGAAGGGCACACCAAAGCACAGACTTTGGGGTCTTGTTCCACTCGTGAAGACTGACCTGTTCCTCTCTGTCTGGAATGTATTTTCACTTTAGGTCATCTTACGTAGCTTCCTTCTTCACTTTTACTTCATATGGCTTTTTCCTGTAATAAATTTTTGTCTGGCTTTTCTCTGTATCTATGATTATTCTGTCAATGGCTTGACTTGTTACTTGTGCTCATTCTTGACACTAAGAACCAGAGGACCAGGGAAAATCCAGACAGGACCTAAGAAAATCACATATAATCTTTAGAAAAGTGTTTGAATTTTTATTTTATATATATCCATTTGAGTTCAATTAACATTTAATAATGCAACTTCCTATATAGAAGCATAGTATATATTTGCACATATTCAGGACTTTTTGGAGCCTATATGTAAAGTTTAATGGTAGTCCTCATACATCTTGGAGGATTTTCTAATAGTTTTCTTATGTGTTTTAGTTTTGTGTTATATGGAATAATTTTTTTCATTACATTTTCTAAATATTTCTGAATTAAAAAGCTAAAAATTCTCTCTTACTCTATTTTCTTAGTGTTAATAATTTAGCTTTGTATTTTCAATCATTTTTATGCTTTCTCATTTTATTTTATTTAGTATTTCTTTTAACAGTAATAGCTAATATCTTGGATAATAGATCTGATGTATAAGCTTGAATGATATATTGAAAATAAGTTTTAAGTTCGAAGGAAAACGCAAATTCAAGGGAGAGTTTTTCCTAATGCTGAGACCATTCCACATGTCCTTTTAAACATATTTCTCAAAAAGAAAACAAAACACATCAAAACAAGTTCCTTTAAGAGAAAAGTAAGAAAAAGATGGTCTAAGCAAAGTCCCGACTCCCTGCAGACATTGACTCCAGAGTCAAGTGTTCAGAGAACTGCATTCTGTGGTCTATAAGAGAAGACTTCTAACAAGGTAGCAGCCATGTGAGATTTGTCTTCTTGTAAACAAGCATGAAAGTTCAAAGAGAATGGGAAATTTTAAAGAACCTCAGAGGGCTGAGGCAGAGGGAGGGGTGCTGTTGTGAAGCAAAACCCGCACTTTGTACCAAGTTATTGGGATCCCTACCTCTTTTGCTTTGTTTTGTTTTTCTTCTGTGATAACCCTGTACAGAAAAATTCCTCCTATAAAATGTTCTAAGATGAAGCAATAGAAGGGTTTCTTGTTCCCCTCTAGTTGTAACTCTGCGTGAATCAAAGAACAGTTTTGTCTTTGGTTGAGTGTGTAGATGGTGGGGTAGAGTCTGGGCGGTAGATATCAGAATGTAAAAATATATGAGACAATGATTTTCAACACTGGTTAATATTCAAATCAACTTGTAGTTTTATATAAATTTAGATTCCTCAAACTCTCTATAAAGTAACAGAAAACAAAGCTTTGTCAGGGATTGATTGTGTGTATTCAGCATACTTGCAAAATTAATGTGACACAGAAAGAGAAACACAAGGAAAAGAGGCACTGCCCATAATTTGGTCTTGTCTTTAAAGGCAAGATCTTGGAAGGGTTGGGTCTTGGTCGTATTACTTCCATTGTATATGCAATTCTTTGTCAAGTCCTCCAAGAGTAAACTTTTGACCAGAAAATAGACTTATCTGAAAGCACAAGGGCCATGGCTCCAGCTGTTCTTGAAGAAATTTTGCTGCAGCAGATGTCTCTCAACTAGTATTATGGATCAGTGGCTTTGAAAGGTCAAAGGTAGAAATTACCAAAGCCACTTGGTACTACTCTTGTTGGACTGGGTTTGCCTCTGACTTGTTCAGAGATTTTAGAAGATGAAGAAAATAGCCTTTTGTGGAAACTGTAAACAATGAAAGACCTTGTTGTTGAACATATTTTGTCAGGACACATTGCAGGAGCCTGAAACTTAGCCTGGCTTCTCAAGATGGCTGCCTCTCTTGATCGAGAGTGGTGGTACAGGGCATGTTGAGGAGAGAGGGGAGAGATTCTGTCCCATTTATTGAATATTTTCTGAACTTTTTGTAAGTTACTAGTATCTGTACTTGATTGCCAATTACCATGTGGCTTTTAGAGTTCAACTTCTATTTACTTTGCTTAAATATAGAAACATTCATAGTTTACATCTTACTTATTTTTTCATTATTTTCTGTTTCTATATTAAAATTTAATTTTTGTGCTTCATAGTGGTGTCAGAGAAGCTGAACCTACAGTTATGTGCCCATACTATAAAGAAGTTCCAAACTGATTCCTAAAGATGAAAAGACTCATGGCACAATGCTGCAGTATTGAAGCACAGAAGCCTATGGCATCAATCCTGTGTGTGATAAATATATGCTACATCCCAGACATGTAATATTTCTATTATCATCATCAGCGTCAGCATCAGATTATCCACAGCTATCTCATTAGAGCAGAGATGGGATAACAATCATGGGTCCTTTAGGGGAAAATCAATTCTATTCTCTGGTATTTCCCCCCAAAATTTCTGACAATTATTTAAAAAAATTTTTTTAGACTAGTGAACTCTAATATTCTTATACATCTATCTTCCTTTGGATAGTCTCACACAAACACAGTCCCACAAGGCAAGCAGGGCTAGAAAAAATAAATTTTCCTACAGGGAAGGGTCTAGGCTATGGGAGCCACTTTGGGATGTGACAGACACTCAACACCATGATATTTAGAACATGAAATTATGGCAAAGCATAGAATAGTAGTAGGTATACAGGTATTTGATCTTTTTATTCCCCACTGTTTTTGTTTCCCACTTTTGCATACATTCAGGGTATATGTTACCAATGGGTTATCCTGGGAAAGAAAAGGTAGAGAACTGGGTCATTTCCCACTACATCAGTGATTATCATTACTGTTAGGAAGCTAAGACTATAACGGGGCTATGAATCAATTCTCCAAAGATAGATCATCAATTTGCCAAAGAACCAAGTTGCTAAAAACAGATAATTCCACTTTGCTCTGGTGAACTGAGCAGAGACAACTGTGAAGGCAGAGTTTAAGACAACTTCTAGGAAGGGGTGCAGACAGAGGGAAGGGCTGTACAAAGGAAGACGGAATGAGATCTTCTAGAGGAGAAAGGAAAGACTAGTGGACTAACAGAGTGGTATACTCAGCACATTGCTAAACAGGGCTGTCATCTCAATCAACCTTATGAAGAGACCATCAAGAGAAAAGGAAAGTACGAAAAGGTAGTTAGCTAGAAGACAATGTCACACAAATGGGGGGGCATTTTCCCTCTAGGTTTCAAGACTGAAGTAGAGTGTAGGCAGATCTACTCAGATCAGTATTCCTTAAAACTGACTTGTAAAATTGACATACGTAACCTTTATTAGACACCTAGTCAACATTAGAATAATGAAGAATGAATCAATATGTAAATATGAATGAATTCTGAAAAATATGCAGTGGATACTAGATAGATAATTTTATGTGGTAAGTAGAAAGTTAAATCCTTTTATAATAGGACAGTTTTGGGGATTTTGTATGAGATAAGGAGGGCTTCTATTTATCTTCAATTAATTCTATTTTTCAAAAATTAAGGCCTGTTGGATATTTGCTGAGGTTTATTAAGAACTTTCTATTTGATCACCCCTTTTAATTTTTTTCCCTGAATTGATAGATACAATTATGAGTGTTTGTTGTGTACAATATAATGTTTCCATGTATATATATTATGGAATGACTAAATCTAGCTAATTGACAGATCCATTACTTCACATAGCTGTCATTTTTGTGGTAAGGACCTTTTATATCTACTCTTCTGGAATGTTTTGAGAACAGTAGTAAAGACAGACAAGAACACTGAGAGAATGGAAAACTATAGGCAAATATCTCTGACGAACATAGAAGCAAAAATACTCAAAAAATACTAATTAAATTTATTAGCACATTAAAAGGATCTTCACCATAATTAAGTGGGCTTTATTTCATCAATGCAAGGATGGATCAACATACATCAATCAGTAAGTATTTTACATCAGATTACCAGAATGAAGGCAATAACCATGTGATTATTTTAACAAATGCTTGATCATTCTTTATTTTTTTGTAGTTTTTGGCCGGGGCTGGATTTGAACCCCCCACCTTCAGCATATGGGGCCAGTGCCCTACTGCTTTGAGCCTCAGGCACCACCCCTATTTATGCTTGATCATTCTTAAAAAGAAGATTTTCTTGCTATACTGTTCATAGCTAAGGAATGGAGCCAACACTTAGGATTCTTACTCAGGTTTAGGCCCAGAAAAATTGACAATGAATATGTTTAAAATGATATAGATTTCTTCTGCAGGATCAGGGGGAGTGAAGCAGTTTAAAAAATCTTATTTTGCTGTATAAAAAATAATCTGAAACAGAAGGAAAAATAAGATTTTTCCATTTCTGCTTTGATGGCCCTTGTCACCCGAGGAAATTACTAGGGTTTTTAATCAAAATTTTATTTTATTTTTTGAAATACACACAGAAACAATTTTATCTCTAAGAACACTGATTTCTGTGGGTGGGCATGTAACCTTCTATGAGCAGGACAAATGGCTAAATGGATATCCTCTTTCTGTAAATGCAGGACCACAAGTTTAATATTTATCCCGAAGGACATCTGTTTACTCACTAACAGGCGTCTTTCCCCGTATTCTACATAGTAACATGTTATCAATGTTGCTCACAAGGCTCGTAATTGCACCACTGCCTATTAAAAATCATCTAAGTCTTATATAGAAAAGTCGGGTCCTTCTTTGTTGTATTGTGCAATGTTGGATGTTTCCTACTTCATGGATATTGTTTTATAGGTGGAAAACTGACAGAAAAATGTCAGCCATGTGGCTAAGAATGCGATCCAATTTCAAGTATTTCCTAAACTTATTGTCATATACACAGTACTTAGAAATGTAATAAATGTCTGATACAAAGATACTGTCTATAACGTATACATATTTTGCATTTTGTGAGTATTTTCTGATAAAAATAAATGTTTATAAAAGCAAATATGTTGATATTTTTAATGTAGAAAAAATAAATTATATAGATTAGCATTAACTGAAAATTATAAGGAATGTAACGAAGAGCAATTTTATAAATGTCAATGTTATTTTTCTCATATAACAAGTCTGAAGTCACAAAGCCTAAGGATGATGTAGCCGCTGAAGAAATTCATTACACTAAATTTGTATATACTTTCTGCCTTGTCACCATTGGCATATGATGTTTGGTATCCAGAGTTGAGGATAGAAAAAAGTAAATAAATATATATGTATAAATATCCACCCATCTGTACTATCCCCATATATACCTAGATGTAAACTATGTCCCAAGGAGCAGATGGGGAATCGATGAATGTGGTTACTTCCTGCCCTCATTTACACATATATAATCAAGGTAGAATCATAGGGGCAATCCAGCTGCAGAGAGGCTGAAACTTCGAATATTCTCTTTCTTCTGATAAAGGAAGGTCGGGGAGGAAGTGGTAGCCGTGGATGTTAAGTGTATTTGTAAGTCTGCCTACAAATGTTCATCACCAAAAAGCAACCTGAAAGCCAAAGTAATGAGTTTGTTTGAAAAATATCCTTTCTTTCATTGAAGCGCAGCCTACAAATGATGCCCCGTGTGCTTTTTGTAGCTGATTCATTTAACATTATCAATCAAATAAGTAATAATGTTGTTATTTTCATTTTGTTTATGGTAGACAGTGTAAGAGACAACTTTTTTTATTTCATTAATGTATGCAGAGTCAGCCCTCATTATTATGTGTTTACATTTTCTTTTGAAAGTATCATATAATTTTCCTTTAAAATGATGACTAAATGCTTTATAGTGAAAAAAAATTGTTTGTTTTCTATTCAAACATTTATAGATTACATATTAAGCCATTTAAATAAATGCCACTTTTCTTGATGCTGGGAGCACAGCACTGAGAAGAAGACTTACACTCCTTTCCTGATAATGTTTAGGTTTACATAATTTATTTATTATTAAGATTTCTAAAATACATATTGCTAAAATATAAACAAACACCCCACTGCAATTTTAACAGTAGAATATTATAAATTAATATACAAACTTTTTATATGTCCTATAATCATCTTTACTGTAACAATTCAAAGCAAAACTAAGATAAATCTATTAATGCCATAAATTTTGAAAATATTTTTAAATATAAAAATTTTATAGATAAAATAAATTTTAGCAAGAGTCCTGATAGCTGTCTGATAATATGAACTAGCCATCTAAAATTTTCTATAATATATTCTATAATAGAAATCAGAGTGTTGCCTGCAGGCTCAAACAGGCCTTTGGTGAATGAACAAATTAAAAAAAATTTTTTTTGAGACAAGATATTTGATTTTTCTGTCTTCACCCTAATTCCTGAAAACCATTAGATTTGCTGTGGAACCACTTATTCACAGAATACTTGCCTTCTTCCACTGAATGAGTAAATCTTTCATGTGTGTCGTTACAGAAGTTTTGAGATACACAAAATCCAGAAACAAAATCCACACTGACAGAAACATAAGAAACCCCTGCCAGCAATATTAATAAACCAAGCAACTTGAAACTCTCAGGGATGGATAAACTTGCACTGTTGACTGTGTTTCTGGGTTAGTGATTTATAATGAACCATAACAATCTGTCTCTAACCTATCTTAGTGACTTGGGTATATATAAGCATCACTTTAGTATTTGGTAATGTTCAACACACCCAGAAATTTGTTAGAATCATACTGATGAATATTATATTCTTCAGGTTTATTATTAGTTGACAGAATTCTTTGTTTCTTTTCAAGACAAAGGTCCTAACTTGTTTTTCTGTGTTCAGATAGAAATATTAAGTACTGTTATAGTGATTTGGGGCAGGGGCTTCATCCTTAAAATTAGATCTTGTTTATAAATCCTTTGCTGATTCTTGGTAAGATTCTAGAAACACTTTTAAAGGCTTTCTGTTAGAGGTTGATAAAGCATAAGACCTTGGCTAGACAGCTGAGAGATATGTGAAAATTCTATTGGACTTATTTCATAGCCTATTGAGTAATGTAAACTAATAACCTAAATCACTTGTAAGAGTTTTATGCTGATGGTGTAGATGTAGTTGAATAAGTGTTTGAATTTTAGTCTTATGTTCAGTAGTCTAATCTAAAGGAAATATCCAAAGGGCAGTCAGAAAAATTAATCTAGAGTGCAACAGACTGATCTAGTTTGGAACGAAAGTTTTAAAGTCATTAGCATAGTAGTTGAGGATATAGATGGCGATGTGTTCACCCTGATATATAAAAGAAAAACGATAGAAGAAAGAGGTTAAGGAAACACAGAGCACCCTAATCTTGTTTTGATGACAGAATTAGGGCAATTAAATTATTTGTTTTCTACCAAGTAGGTAGATTTTCTTCAGTAATACTACTGGAGAGGAACTTGCAGAATTAAAAAACTTAGAGGGTTACCAAGTAGAGTCACCACAGAGCACTTCAGCGGAATCTATTCATATCATCTTCTTGAATTGGAGTACTAGACAGAGATAACAAATAATTTGTACCCACTTGATGTAATTTGAAATGAAAATTTTAAAAAATGTTAATGCACAAAATAAGTAAAAACAATTAAAAATTAATTATAGTGAAAAAAAAACACAACATAAAATACAACGTCAGTAATCAGGTATAAATATGTGCTACACTAGATCCTACATTGTATACTGTTTCACCATTAATATCCTTTAGTCTAAACAAAGTTAAAGCTGCTGGGCAGTGCCTGTGGCTCAAAGGAGTAGGGCGCTGACCCCCTATGCTGGAGGTGG
>NW_003852594.1:1108974-1115081 GCF_000181295.1 Otolemur garnettii | reverse complement strand
ATTTAATCAAACAATTTTATCTGATTTTAACTATATATCCTGTATATCCAGGAAAATTTGCACCAATAGATACAAAATGAAAATTTTCTCACCAATGACTTAAAACAATAGAAATTTATATTATCTTGTCTTAGATTCCAATGTGGGACAACAAAGACTCTCCTTTCTGTCATACAGGATCCCGGCTTCCTCTGTTTTGTTGATGTTATCTCAGCTTCAACATTCCACATTCAAGGGAAAAGAATGATGGAGGAAGCATTCACTGCTCTCAGTGCCTCAAATAAGAAGGCAAGTGTAGTCGCATGGTTCTGTTCCAAATGGAAGGGCGGTAGGAGCATATTAGGGAAAAGATGGAATATTTTTTTTTGAGTGCTGTCTGCCACCCTACCTGACACACTACCTTAGACTTTGATAATCTCCATATCCTACAAAACATTCCTCCTATTTGACAATATTTGGTTAATGAACAAGCATAAGCCTCTTAACCAGACTTAATTAATCTTCATTTTGAAAATTCTACCGGCACAGGTGTACACGAAGAATTATCCAACGAATGTTGATTCAATAGCAATTTTCCATAATTTCATCAGTTATTCATCTCAGGCTCCATTTATGCATCCTCTGTGTCATTATCTGGGTTCATTATAATATTGGCTTTCAAATTTAATAGACTGCCACATAAGTGACAGAGATACTAATTATATAAGCTTATTGTGGCAGCATTGTTCACTTTAAGAATAATATTATTTGGATGTTTTTATCCTTCAAAATGAACTTGCTATAAAATAGTGAAGGAAGTGTGTCAATAGAATCATTAAATTGCTTTTTAGGTTTAAAAATACAGTTCCTTTGTCTGAACTATGTTAGTGTTTTAGGAATTTGGGGGATATAGTTTTAATTCAAATTAGGATAGTTTGGGTTAAATCCAAGTTAGGTACACATTTGTCATAATTTTTTAAATTTATGAGGAACAAATATAATCATATTACTCAAAATTAATTTTCACAGCTACATTATAGCTTTCAAAAAACTATTACTATTTGTAATGATAGAATTCCAAATCCAATTTAGGAATCCTCTGATTTAAATAGAAAAGTTTAATAAAATGTGTGAGATTCAGAAAAACACTTTTTGACTTGTGCTAAACTTATAAATAGCTAGAGTGAAAATTATGACACTTCCATCTTTGATATACTTTTGGAAATTTCACAATAAACTTTTAACAGTTAATTAAAGTAGACCGCAAATGCCTTTTCAACCTTAAGGGCCATCACTACATATGTGTGTCACGTCCTTCTACAGATGGCAAATCAATAGGTGTGGGAGACTTTTGAAGATTTCACTATTTAAAAAAAAGAGTGTATAAGATTGTTTTTTTCCAAAAAGTATTTTGTTCCCTTAATTTAAATATAAATATGTATTCACATAACAATAAATTATTTATCACTTTTAAATATAAAGTGAAATGAGCATTCCGTGCCAGTCAATTCAGATGTAATATAAGATATGTGTATTTAATCATATTAAAAGTGTATGAGGTGAATAGTATTATTCTCATTCTTTTTTCAATAAAAAGCTGAAATAATTGAAAGTCATAAAACTATAAAAGTTGTAGGTAGAATCTATACCCATTGTGTATAAAGCCTATCTTTTTTTCATTAAACAATGCATTAAGATCAGCCAATTGAGACATCTAAAAAGAGAACTTAACCTAAATTGTTGGTAAACTCCTACTTTATGACAGAGAAAAAGGAGGAGTGTGGTATTGTTTCCATACCTGTGTGTAATTCATAAACGGGTACACTCTTCTTGAGACACTATTCTTGATACATGATTAGCAAGTAAGTGAAATGCTATTTAAAAGAGAGGCCAGCGAGGAATAAAAGGGGGGGGGCAAGGGAGGAACAAGAGAATTGTTTTGCTGATATTATCAAATTCTGTGGTGATTGGAGAAGACAAAGTTTTAGCAGGGAAAGTCAGTTTTATTTCACAATTAGGAAATGACTGTAACTTTATCAGTCAGAATTTTATTGCTAAAAATAAAGCCATTAAATGGAGAAGGATTTATTATAGGAAATTAGAGACATACATAAACTCAGGGAGAAGGGAAAGAAAATGACAGGAGACTATTTTCAGAAAACACCAAATTGGGAATAGCTGAAGTTTTTACAGCCAGTAAACCCAGAAGTCTGTAGCAACAAAGGGAGTATGTCTCATGGAAAGCCCTATAATCCAAGAGGTGCTCTGAACTGGCTGCCCACAGCAGATGTTTTCAATTCCCTGCCTACAGTAGACGTGTGTCACAGCAAGACTCCAAAACAAGGAAAGCTGCTACTGAAGTTCTAAGCTGTCTGTCTGCATTTGCCTTCATAGCGTATTGGCTTTTTTTCCTGCTCCACTTTCCAAGATTTGATTAAATGCCTCTTCTTGGCTGAATCTAAAAACTGAGATTTGGGGAAATTAAGGTTTCTCCCTGAAATGCAAAAGAAAAAGCCAAAGAGGGGGGCAGTACCTCTCCTGGGATCCTATTCCTACCTGGAAAGAATGTGAAAATATCAGGCTACGATGTAGAAAGTATGTATAGTAAACAGTATATGGCAATCTACATAGCGTTTCTGCATTTTATTGTGTAATTGGATCAATCCACTATGGGATTATTCAGAAGGAAAAATGAGTTTATGGGGCATGAGTTGCTGTGGGAAGTTGGATGCTTTAAAATCTTTCAAGGTCTCTAAAGTAGTGAAGTGTTTTAATTTGTTAAAAAGAGACTGTCTATTATTTTGTTGAAATTTTCAGTTACATAGGATTATATTTCCCTTGGTTGGAGTAAAGTCTTAGCTGTAGACATTTAAAAAGGCTGTTGGTAGAAGACGTTTAATATGCAACACTAAGAAAGTGGAAGTGGTTGCCTAAAGGACAATTGCACTTTAAATAATTATAGTCTTCTGATAAATAGAATCCTTGAGAAAAATATTCATACATATGAAGAAAAAGCATAAAAAACAGTATCTTTTAAAACATGTTTGATGGTGGCTCTTGTGCTCAGTGGGTAGGGCACCGGCCACATACACAGAGGCTGGAGGGTTCAAACCAGCCTTGGGCAGCTAAAACAACAATGACAACTGCAACAATAACAACAAACAGCTGGGCATTGTGGCTGGCATAAGTAGTCCCAGTTACTTGGGAGGCTGAGACAAGAGAATCGTCTTAAGCCCAAGAGTTTGAGGTTGCTGTGAGCTGTGACACCACAGTACTCTACTCTTTGTGACTCTGCTTTGAGAATATGCTCAAAAAAAAAAAAAAAAGTGTTTGATGAAGACTTTAGTTGAGCCCATTGAATATAGTTTCATGTAAGTGTTTTATGTATATAAATACTATGTGTCACATATTTTACCTATAGTGATACATAAAAGTCATACTGTGTCTAGTTATATAGATCATACATAGTCTGTATTATATTTTACAGTCGTATGTTATATACATCACATACATATGCAATTCATATATTGCACATACATGTACATTTATACATGCATATGACTGTATTATATATGTCACATATATAACATGACCATATATATGTGTATATATAAAAAATTTGTATAGCAAGCAAAATAGACATCGCCATGACAACCTTGAGGAAATAGTAGAGATTTTAATTGAAAATTAGTCTAAATTTTATGGACTAAAATATTAGTGAAATTTTTTGTTGCATATGCTTGATACCAATTTATAAGTACCATTAAAGTGTTAAAGATTCTTGGAATACCTGCATGTATATAATGTGTTTAATTATGTTTACTTCTCTTTATTCTAGAAGTATTTAGCTTGGTAAACACTTTGTGCTGTGGACTTTTTTTTAATCTATGTTCTATAAATACTCTTTGGAAATTGCTAACCCAGCTACGTATTTCAATTGGCTGTTAATGTTTCTCTCTGTTTTGACAGACCTCCTATGTTTTACAGTCATTCAGCAGAATCAAGGTGGTCCTCATGTGAAATATGGTGTCAAGAATGATAACACTCAAACACAAAAAGCATCTGAGAAAAAGTTTATTACCCACATGAGGGACTTCTGGCTAGACCTGGGCAGAGAGAACCAGGTCTGGACTGACCTGTGCAAAGCAGAGGCAGTAGCTTGAGCTTTGTGTGGCTAAGAGTTAGGACTGTGTAAAATTCTCAAGTGTGGAACGTTTAATTTTTTATCTGCATCAAAGAAGGAGATTCTCTCTCTTGGGATTTATTGTAATCCTGTCTAGTTATGGGGCTGAAGGAGAAGAGAAAGGCAAAAAAATAAATCAATGGTCAAATTTTAACAATGGAGAGACTCTGTATTACAATTCACCCCTGATGTTTGATTGATGACTAAAATGGGTCATGTCTAATTTTTTTTATCTAATAGAAGCTGAGTTTATGTATATGTTGTAAAATTGTATATTCCTGTGCAGTCTTCTGTGATGCAAATGAGAAGGCCTTCAAAGATCATATACATTCAATTCTCTAGGTAGCTGAAGACAGCCAGAGAAGATGTCTCTGGGTGTTCAAGGCACTGTCTTATATACCCAAGAGATATTATTGACCTTAACTTCTTGAATCATTTGTCGGGCCACCTGAGCAACTTTGCCTGTGTTATTTACCTACTTGCAGCAAAACGTTTAAGCACCAAATGTGTACACAATCAATTAAAAATTTCATTTTAGTATTTTTATTTCTTATACTTAGTTGGCCAGTAGATAGGCTACAGCAACCTATACCTATCTGAGAGTGTTACCCCTCATTTAGGCCTTCAGTGAATATATATTTGGATGGATATTATTCTGCACTTTTCTTGAATAGCATCTTTTTTTAGGTTTATTTTTATTATATGTATTTACTTATTTTCTACTTCAGAATATTAAGGGGAGCACATGTTTTTATATACCTTCTTTTTATACAGATTAAGTCAAAGTCATAAGTGTACCCGTCACAGGATAATGTGTGCTGTACCCAATAAGTGTGATTTTTGAAATGGCATCATTTTTAAAAGTTTTGTTGTTATAATATTATGGGTTCCTAAGGCACCACCAGTGACTCCTAATATGGTCTGCAGAATAAGAGCAATTGGCAGTAATATAGACTATTTGGGAACAAGATTGATATAATTGGTTCAGGGGCAGAAGCTCAAGAAGTATATTTAGCCCTAAATAGAGGTTATGAAAGTCAAAACGGGAAAATAAATGTCAAGCAAAGTAACAAAGGAGTACAGAAGGGCAATAAGGCTAATCGCCCACGGGGAATAAAATCTTGACCTAAGAATTTATATGTTGTTAAATCAGTTTAAACATTAAGTTGGTCACCCGGAGTCTGAACTTTGGTGTGAGCAGAGGCAAGTATGATCTTGATTAGGATCTTCACTATAAGAGAGTCAAGAAATTCCCAAAGTTCTTTATGCCATAATGAGCATCTTTAAATGGGGAATTTTCCTTGTTGCTATTGGCCAGACCAAATGACTTGACCACTGTTGATGACCCGGAGTTGTGATAAGACATATAACTAATCAGGGCATCCTCTAAGGATGGTGACTGTCTGGAGTTTAACCAATTGTGCTTATCTTCATCAGCTCAGAGATAGAAAACAAAAGATTTCCAGAGAGCTCTATCACATAAGATGGGGTGTCTCTACCTTTCTCTACCTTTAAAGTTTATGGATCCCTTTACTGTTTACTCAGCTTATTTCAAGGAGCTTCCCAGATAACCAATATGTCTATGAGAGGGCTGACTTTGTCCAGCACTCTGACACCTGATGAAGGACTGATGGGAGTAGAGAGCATCTCATTCTGTAGGGAGAATATGCCAGAGAACCTAGATCTGGCTCCATCCTGTAGAGACAATTTCCATTTGAGCAGGGATGTATGACTTAGTACTTCCAGTTGCTATGCCGAAGTTGTAGAGTACTATTTCAGTGACTCAGTACATGCATGTAGCAGTCATGCTTTTGCATGTGGAACAACTTATTTCAAAAGTTGTGCAAGATTCCAAGAAGCATAGGAGAGATGAATTGTTTGCTGTATGAGCACCTGTACTGACTCTGGGGTCTTTTTTTTTGGCAATTTTGGCTAGGGCCGAGCT
>NW_003852594.1:1106067-1107957 GCF_000181295.1 Otolemur garnettii | reverse complement strand
GATAGAGAACAGAATTTCCACTACTATAAAGAGATCATAAAAGTTGGGTCTCTATCATAGAAGGCCATATTATAATTCATATTTATAGACCATAAGATGAATTTTAAGAGGCGTGGTAGTAATTTCACAGGGTGCCTTTTGGTGAAGCCAACAGTAAGAACCAAATTTTAATTTTATTCCAATGGATCATATGACTGGTTATTCATTCCAATGGGCAACCCAAAGGGAAAAACTAATGACTATGGGGAAATTAGGCAAAATCTAAGTGACTATAGATTAAAGTGGACTTGTTTGTTTTTAGTCTTATTGCTGTGAATATCCTAGAGAACATAGGGATTTTAATGTTTTAGTAGAGACTCCAAGGATTACTGTGATTTGGAAACCAGTATCAACAAAATCAATAAAATATTTAAAGTGAAATGAATAATCACTTCTATGCAATTATAGAGATAATTGTCCCTGACTGGTCACTGGAGTCCCAGCCGTGTTCTGTATCTAAGAA
Source organism: Otolemur garnettii (assembly GCF_000181295.1). Lineage (NCBI taxonomy): Eukaryota > Metazoa > Chordata > Mammalia > Primates > Galagidae > Otolemur > Otolemur garnettii. Next base: position 1,107,455 of record NW_003852594.1, on the reverse strand, counting down.
GGCTTGGATGTTTGCCACTGCCTTAGGTAAGCAAATGGAGAAGTGTATCCTGAAAATTGGTGACCTTGAGTGATGAAGAGCTCAGATAAACCACAGTGCTTGCTGTAGAATATCCTAAGAGTCTTACTTGAAATTATATAATAGCTAAGTCTTCATCATTAAGTCACCAATATCAGTTCTTCTGATAAGGTCCTTCAGTGTTGGGAGGTCTCTGTGAAAAGTCAGAAATCAGGGCTTATATTGGAAGTAGAGTTTGTTACCTTGGGACATGAAAACCTGGACCTTGGAGCACTCATACAAGCATCCATAAAGTATCTTTAACAATAGCTACTTGACCATTAAAGGAACTTAAGAAATCCTTTAACTTGTGAATACTTCCCAGAGGAATATCTGATGGGTTTCAATGTGAAGCCTACTCAAGACTGGCTATGATGTCTTATCCACTGGAATGCTCAGAAAAATAATATGCCATTGAACCATCTGAGTTTTCGTTTAAAATCTCCATCCCGCCAATATGTTAGAACATATCCTAATTAATAAGGCAAGGCAGAAAAATGACTATGGAGATGTGGTGGACTGGATATTTTCTATGCTGTGAACACACAATGGAGCAAGATGGAGCAAGATGGAGCAATGGCTGGAAGATGCTTGAGCTGGCAGATTGGGACGGCAGATGCTGCACACCCACTCCCATTTTAGTGGATTCTGGTGGCTCACAAGATGCAGCAGTCTGAATGTCTCCCCCCAAATTCACGTGTCAGAAACTTTCCAATGAACAATGTTGGGAGATGTTGCTTCTTGAGAGATGTTTAATTTATGAGGGCAAAACCCTGATGAATGGATTAATGCCATTTCAGGGGTGGGTTCATTCTCTCTTGCCCTTCCACCTTCTTCAATGACAGGACCCACTAAGAAGGCCCACTCAGATGTTGGCACCTGGATTGTGGACTTACCTGCTCCCAGAAAGGCACAAAAAATTATATTCTTTATAAATTACCCCGTCTTAGATATTAAGTTATAGTAGAACAAAATGTAATAAGACAGAAGATATGCCAGCCAACTTGTACACGTCCACCAAAGCTGAAGCTATTTCAGAACCAGTATTATATGGTCCCAGGAGCCCATAATAAAAAAGCACTCTATCTGCCAATTGCATAAATAGTTTCATAAGTTTTGAATTTCCAAGAGAGTCATACCTGAGGTTTCTTTCTCCCCTTTTATTATTGCTAAAAGTGTGATTACAGTATATATTTCAGGAGGTAGTTCTTATCCAGCCCAAAGTTTTATCTTTCTCTACCAGGTAGTTCCAATATTACCTTTAGGGTTAGAAGAATCCCCCGTGTTTGATTTTTTATTAAATTTGGGGGTCCCAGCCTCAATTAGAAGCA
>NW_003852594.1:1061220-1105652 GCF_000181295.1 Otolemur garnettii | reverse complement strand
AAAGTATCAGAGTATTTCTCCTGAGCACTGCATAGGATGAAAGTCAACGTCTGTCTAGGGCACACTGCCAATCAGGTACAGAGTAAAGTTTGTCCCCTGATAGTAGCATCAGTCACAGACACAATCTACTCGAAGACACACAGATCAGTCAGAGAGGAGACACAGGAACCCAGAATATTCTAAGGAGAGCTCTGATTCCTTACTCCTATTCTTAAATGTCAAGCAGGAAAGCTTCCAATTGGGGTCAGCAAAACTTATACCATAGGATCAGTAAGACTGAACAAATGTCATTCAATCCAGCAGAACTCAAAGCACAGACTTGCCAGCCAGCAGAGGAATCTTACACAGTGTACGTGGCATGTGCACTCAGGGAGCCAAAAGCAAGAGAAGGAAAACCCCAGAGGTGGGGTGGCCTCCCTTAGAGCATCTACCTGAGGATGTCAGTTGTGTTTAGGCATCACATGGAAGCAAAATTTGTCCCCAACTCAAACTGGTTTGAATGTCAGGCCTGTGACACTCAACACACAAAGACTCTTGGAAAGAAAGTTCATTATTCACACAAACAAATCATAGGGGGAGAGAATGATATGTGCAAGCTTGGGCTGGCTCTGGCAAACTGAAGGAAGTGAGATGGATTTTTATAAAGACGTGGAATTTGAACTGGGGACAAGTTCCCATGTATGGAAGGTTTTATTTTTTTCTATCAATGCCAAAGACAGAAATATACACAGGAAAAGGCTTTCTTTCCAGCTTGTCCAAATGAAGTAAGTGAGGCTTTAAGAGAAGTCAGTGGCCAGACATTTTAAGTGAAGCCAGGGTCTTTATTACAAACATTGCAAATCTAAAAAAAATTTAAGTATATTGCTATTACTATTGTTATCACGATTGGTTCTAGTAATAATTATCCCATTAGCAGTAATCATATTTGTCACGTAATGTCCAGTTCCTTCTATGTGCTAAGCAGACGCTGCACACAGGAATACAGACTTTCCTGTTATCTTCACTTATCCTAACAGCGAATATAATTATACCCACATATGAGGGAGATAGGGTCAGAAAGGTTACCGGGACACCAAAAATTTTACTCAGGAATTGTAAAGCTTAACAATATTCATAAGCATATATTTGATTTTGTCAAATTTTCCCCTTTCTCAACTGAGATACATACAGATTTTAGACTTTTATATTTCAATTTCTTGGTCTTTTTGGTTTGATATTTTATTGAGAGAGTGAAATCTCATGGATTCTTACTTTATCAGTTCAAAATGTCTCCTAATTTATGACTACTCATGTAGAAATTGTTAATGATCGATTAGAAACAATCGATAGGAAAATGTATGTTTTATACATATAGAAGGGGCTAAAAACTGTATACCCATTTTAAGAAAGGGAAAAAAAAACTGTATTAAAATTGTGATACCTAATATCTACCAATAACCAAAGAGACATAGACATCATGCTGATGTCTGCAATTCCAAATGGTGCTCAGAGTAGACACCATCAGTGCCTAGACACTTGACAATATGGCAAGCTATCGCTCAAGTAACGCTGACCAAAGTGTCCCTTCGTATCACTGCAGCTGCAGTTCAATTTCTTCCCAAAGTACCATGAGTGTAGCTGGTTTTGTGCAGTACACCACATCCTTTAGGTCCCCCATACTCATGCCTCCATTCTCAAATTTCAAATACCACTTCAAATGGTCTTGTGCTTCTCAAACAACCACGATTTCACCACTCTCTGTGACTGTCCCGCCTGTTGTATGGTGACCTTGGCATTCATTTGATTAATGTGATCTTTTGAACAAATGTCATCCTACACATTGCTACTGTAATTCAATTCAACTTGAAAAAATAATAGATAGATAACATCTGTCAAAACGTGTATACAGTTTTTTGGCACCCCCCGCATACACATAAAATAAACTTTATATAAATATTATATGTTAGTTGAATTTTTCCCACTTATTCAAATTTCCAAAGGCTATTTTTTTCAAAATAAATATAAATACCTGGGTATATTACATTAATTCACTTTCTATTCAAATAATAACTTGTCTTGACCATTACTAATAGTTCACGTAGGAGGCTTGAGTTAGTGAAGTTTCGATATGCCAAATGATTATAAATTCACATTTCTTTAATGTATTTTATTTCCTATATAGAGTTAGGAGCTATACTTTATTTGAACACACTAACTTATTTCTCAGAATAAAATTCAGGCTGTTTATCTGCATAACATTCAATTGAGAATGTTTAGAACCTGGTCTATTTCTCATTATCTTTTTTGTGTTTGTAAATGTGAGTTTGCAAATGAGGACATAAAGGTGTTTATTTGCAACTAATTTTGCATTCATTTTTCTTCCTGCCAAAGACTCAGAAAATAATGAATATTTAAAGCGAATATGCTGTAAGAAAGCTATAAGCTTTATAATGTTATGTGACATGCTAAGGTCCTTGCCATTGATCAGAGAGACTTGGCCTATTATTCTATCTATACATAGATCATAGCAATAGGCCAAGAAGTCACAAAAAAATGAAAACACCCAGGGTTTGCTTTATATTAGTCTTATCCCTGTTGCTGAAAGTAGTAAACTATTAGACCAAGAGAGAGAATTCAGACCCCTCAATTGGCTTTATAAATGTTCATGGATAGCAATATCTTCAGTACTGAAAAATATAAATGGGCCACAGTGAACAGAGTGACACAAGATGCTTTTGAAAAGTGACAAGAATTCTTATTACACAGTATCTATTCCCAATTTCAAAGAGCAGGATAACGTTTAAGCTAGCAGGCTACACATTTGCTTGGCGTTAAAACAAGTATCAATTTGGCTGCATAGTTCAATAATTAATTTAATTAGTGTTTGGGATAATGAGCTATTTTTTACTAAAACTATACCTTCTTAAGTATATATTAAATATTACACTGAGTTTCAGCATCTACTTAAAGACTCAGTGTGAATACATGTATTAAAAATCATGTTATCTTTCTATCAAAATTTAACATTACCAGCATACAGCTTCAATATTTAGAATGAAGGTAACTTGCAGTATTTTATTCTTGATAAGAAGTCTGTTTATCTACATGTAAGATGTCTATTATGCAGTACATGCAATTTATTTTGCTTGTGCATAATTTTCATGTTATTTTTACAAATAATCATTAATGTTAAATAATTTTTCACTAAGGTGAATTTTGATTAAGCAAAAATGTTACTGCTTGATGCACATCAGAAAACCCAGAAAAATTGCCATACATTGGTATATCTTTAAATGGCGGAAGATAGTGTAAATCAGTAAATAATACCACTCCGTTAAACTGTTGCCCTCTCCCTGGAAGAGGATTTCTGTGGGTGCTGTCATTTGTCTTGCACACTTTTCTTAGGAGTTTTCTTATTCTTTGTCATTTTTTCTTCAACATTTATTTTCCCCCAGACAACAGGCAAACAGATGTTGGCGCAGCTGGGTTGGATGATAATTTTGCCTCTTGAGAATAGGAATCTTTAATACATTAAAACCAGAGCCCATTCCATTATTTGGAGAATAAAAAATTCACTTTGCTATAAAATCCTTAATTCACTAGCTTTATGTTAACTTATTTTAAGATAACCCTGATAATTATTATATTTTAAATCCGAGGTTGCTCATCATGCTTTTTAGATCTAAGATTATCTAAATTATCTTATTATTGATCAATTACATTATTCAAATAGTACTTTCAGATGATTAATGCATTTTTGATGAATATTGCCATACATAGGAGAGATACTGTACTCCAATTGTGCTATGGAATGGGTCACATTTATGTATAAATTTTAACATGGCTAACCACAAATAATTCATGTTTGCTTAAAATATCAAACCAAGGTAATGATAGAAAAATTTACCAATTTTTATTTATGAATAATAGTATAATTGTATTGATTTTTAAGAAACAAAGATGTAAAAATATAGTTTAACTTTAAAAAATACTATTTTCTAGGGTGGCACGTGTGGCTCATAGAAGTAGGGCGCCGGCCCCATATACCAGAGGTGGTGGGTTCAAACCCAGCCCCAGCCAAAAACTGAAAAAAAAAAAAAAAACCAACTATTTTCTTAAATTAGTTGTATCAATTTATATGTCCACCAGCAGCATATGAGAGTTTAGTTACTTTACATCAATACCTGGTAAGGAAAGATTTTATTTTTTTTTAATTTAGTTAATGAGTGTTCTAATTTAACCAACAGTATACACATTTAGACGTGCAGTGGACCTCAGGTATGTTTTGGCTAGAGCATGTTACCTAGATTACATTTCCAGTAGGTTACGAAGAGTAAATTCAATCAAGTGATACTTCACTGTAAATATAAGTAAAAAATCACCTTAGTAACCTCATAATTAATCAACTGAAATTCACTTTCCCATATTATAAATCATGCATTTAAGGATTTATTTATACAGTTTGCCTTTTGAATAGCCTTCTTTCTTTCCTCGGATAATGAAAATTCTTTCTTCCTTTAAAATGCAAGGACATTGTCACATTCTTTGGAATACCTCTCCTGATTGCCCCTGGCCAGTGAAATGCTTTCATCATTAGATTTTCTCTCGTTTCTATCAATAAAATGTGTATATATTATTGTTCGTCCTCTTAAGACATTGAATTATAATTATTGCTGACAAATTTGTTTCCCTCAGCAGATGGTTTTTTATGCCTTTTTATACTATAACTACCAATATGCTAGATAATTGACATTAAACTCTAAAATTTGGTGTAGCCAGGTCCTACATCAAAGGGTGAAAATCCTATACTTTTACAGCTTTGAGGACTGAAACCATTGTTTTATAAGACTAAATACATTTAAACTTAATGATTTTGTCATTGTTTTCCCAGCTATATATAACATAATTTTAAAGTCTAAGGACATTATGTCCTCTCTGTTACTCATTCACTGAACTTCTACTGTAGCTTGTAATACTTAGTGTTTTAAAAGAGCAACTATAAGGCAACCCACAGTTTACTCAAGTTTCTCACACCTAATACCAAACAAAAGATAACCAGACTCTTATACTGTAGAAAACATCCTCTGCTGGAAGGCTGGAGGTCTCTGAGCACGTAGATGGAGATGGACAGCTGGGGATGGGAAGTTTGTCAGTGAATGCCTCCTCCTAGAACAAAACAGTTTTATGTTTTGAAGAATAGGTAGGAGGTGGCCGTGTTAGTGGAGTAGTGAGCTTTAGTCTACCTAAACGTCAGTCAAGCTTGTTTAGCTTTTCAAGAAAACAACTTTTCATATCATTGCTTTTCAGTATTATTTTTAGTATCAATTTTATTCTTTCTGTGCAGATCTTTATTATTTATTTCCTTCTAAAAATTTTAGGTTCGGTTTGTGTTCCTGCATTTCTGGTTTTTTTGAGGTGATGACTAGGTTGTTTATGTAACATTTTTTCTGCGTTTGTGGTATAAGCACTTTTTGCTATGATCTTCTCTCTTCTTTCTTTTGCACTATTTTGTATGTTGTATTTCCATTTTCATTTGTTTAAGAATAGTTTTAAATTTCCTTCTTAATTTCTTCTTTGACTTATTGGTTATATTGGAGCATATTGCTTACTCTCCATGTGTTTGTCTATTTTCCTGTTATTGATTTCTAATTTTATTTGAATAAGATACTTGGTATGAAAGGAAGGAAGACTGACTTATCAAATGATGGTTAAAATGAATGGTGATAAAATACACACTAAAAATATATATGAAGGCATCTGAGAATTCTGAGGCATCCTCTAGGCATCTGAGAATTCTGAGTCCTATTGCAGAAGGCAGCTATGTTCAGATCATGAAAGAAAAGATACTCCAGATGAGAAAGCTTGGCTTCTTCATGCAACCGATGGGGTCATTCAGATTTCTGGAAATGGAGTTTGACATAATCAAGTGTTTCTTTAGATACATTGCTTAGAGATAGTGGGGAGAATAAGTTGTATACTTGTATTCTTGGACAAGGCCAAGAATAAATTAGGGTGTAAATTCCTAGGAATAAATTTCTAAATCGAAAGGAATATGCATTTCTGATAGACAAAAATCAGTCTTTTAGGTAGTAATATTGGTGTAGTATAAAAATAAAAGCTCAGTGTAAATTGCATATGCTTGCCATTTCAGAATTGCCATCCGTAAGAATGATGGTACGTACTCTGGCTTCTTGTAGTAAGTGGTCAAAGAAGAAGGCACTCAAGAAACTTTGGCATTAGGGTATTGGATGAGATAACCTTCTGGACTCTACTTTCATCTAGATTGTTGAAAGATTGCAAAGCATATAGCCAAAAATGATTCAAACTTTAAAATATATTTAATTGCCTGAAATATATGCAATGACTTATAAGCAATTGGAAATCTCAATTTATTAAAAAATTAATAAGTATTTTTTATGTGTCCTATTTTTAAAGAATGTCAACTTGACATGGCTTAGTGGAGTAGGTCTCATATATTCATAGTAGAATAAAGAAAAGACAACAGAGTTCAGAACTATGTCACCATCAAATGATGTCTAGCATTGTCTCTCATTAACTATGTGTCTATGCAAACACTTAAATTTTTTAAATCCATTTTTATACTTTATTATATTTTGCACAATCCTACTACGTAGTAAGTAAGCATATTAAATATTATTGAATATGGCAGGGTCTGGCTCATGTGTTCTGTAAAGGGCCAGAGAGTAAATATTGTAGATTTTGCAGGATGTTTCGTCTCTGCTTGGACCACTCATCTATGCCCTCGTAGAGCAAAAGCAGCGCCACAAACGACACGTGAAGGAATAGGTGTGGTCGTGTTCCTTTAACACTTCACAGAAACAGGTGGGGATCTAGATTTGGTCAGCACGCTATAGTTTGCAGACCTCTGAAATAGATAAAATAAATAAAAAGTTTGTAATACAAGCCTTTGTATGTTCTCCAGCCCTGAGATGCTATGTTCCTAAATAGTGTCTCTTTCAGAAAAAACATGTTTTATTTTGTATATTTATAAATAAAAGCAAAATAATAAGGCACCAAAAAATCAAAATATTTCAAGATTTCGGCTAATAATATTTTAAAACTTCTCAATAGCCTTCCATGATGCTGTATCTTTCAAACACACATGAAACCCAAGCAGCACAAAACTGTAAACACATATTCCTTCACAGAGGATTTTAAAAACTTGGCTGCCTGCCACTTTCTCACAAGTTTACTTTAAAGGTCTTTGGTTGCCTTATTTTAAAATGCAGGAATAAACCTGCCAAGGTCAACTTCAATATACTCGTTTGGCTAGAAATAGGCATAGCTGTCCACTATACTGTGGTCCCAATTTTGAATTGTAGTTATACTCTACTTTTAATTAAGAAACATACCTAAAAAGAAAGATGCAAGATTTGCAAACATGAACCTGAAGTGACCAAAGCAAAGAAATAATCTAATATGGTGAACGCATATCCTTGGTGACTTTTTATTTACTTATAATACGGGGGGCTCCAAAAATGTGTAAGTGTTAAGAAAGAATAAAAACTGTATTAAGATTGTATTACTCAAGTCACATTTGACTTCTATAATTACAAGTAATATCACATACATGATACAAGACATAAGTGTTATCAGGATATAACATATAACTGAGTATTATAATTTTCATACATATTTTTCCTTTCATAAAATGTGTATAAATTTTTGGGCACCCTCTAACTACCCTCTAACTACATAAAATAGTTATGCTATTTTACTGTTAAGGAAATTTACATATTTTTACCATGTAAGAGATGAAATATTGTGTTGCAAAATTAAACATTATGATTTATGGGACTTATTAAGTGTAAAAAAGAGTGTAATTAGTTTCTAGTGCCAGAGGCTTGTCTGAATTATTTGAGTAGAATGCAGCTGATTATATGATAAACCTGTAACTATGAATCAATGGAAAATAATTGATACTTTCTAATATCTTTTTTTATTACTGTTGTTGATTTCAACTGCAAAGGAGTCATTAAAGTTGATTATTCATCTTTTTCGGAAGATTGTGTGGAAACAGTGAAAACAACCTGGCTGATGCACATTTGGACCTATGGGCAATTAAATTTATTGAGTCAGATTAATAAATAACAAAATTAGGGAAATGGCGTGGACAATAAAGTTATTGTTTCATTGTGCCATGTTTTTGGACTCAAATTTTTTATATGATTGAATCCATAACTAAGATTTCTGCTGGAGGAAAAGTGGGATGTCCTCTTCTCAGCTGGAATTTCCCTCTCCAGAATATGCATCCAGATAGCTTTGGTCTTATCTAGTTCTCTTCTTCTGGAGCTGAGATTGAGGGATGGCATTTACCCATAGGGAGTTGTTCCAATGGTGATTACAGAGGAGCATAAACACTTTCGTGCACACACACATACACACACACACACATGCACACACAAAGAATCAAGAAAGTCCCTTTGTGCCTTTGATTCATAACTGACTCATGACATTTTTACACACATACCTTTGTCCAAAGCAAATAACTAAAACCGCAATATTGGAATGAGGGAGCATACCCTATGCCTGATAAAGCAAAAACAAGGGTGTGCTTATAGTTAAAAATGAAGAATTAGAGACAGTTTTACAATCAGGTAGACAACATGATTTACATTTTACCATGTCGTTTTTTCAAAATCATTTTTAAAAATACCCATATTCAAAAGTTTCATTCTAATCCATTTATGTCTACCTAGCAAGTTAATCCTAGTTTACAAGGTTGCTTTACAAATGTTAGAAAATATATTTAATTTTATTAAATTCTTATATTACACAAATATTTATATAAAATGTATGATAATTATACAGACTCGTAACACCAAGATGCAGCTCATGCCATTAATGAAGTCATAACTGCCTGGGAAACACAGGCATGTAACTAAGTGATGGTATAGCAAGCAAACCAGGATGATATGTCCTAAACACTGGCAAATTAGTGTAGAAAATTTGAGGAGATAATAACTCAGCTTCGAGAGTAGGGCACTGATGAAACTGTGAAGACTTAATTTTTGAATTTAATCTTAAAGGAAAAGTAGGACTCCAAAGACAGTGGTAAAGGGCACTCCAGGCCAGGGTGACAGCAGCTGCTCTGGCAGAGGAATGTGGGTAAGAATCTGCTACATCCAGCAAAGTGCAAGTCAGGGAGAAAGGCAACAGTGAACGGAGCCTAGAGAGGTACATTCACATCTCCTGTTCCAGAATGTCAGCTGCCTCACGTGCTGCTGCTCACATGCCAAGGATGCAAGAGTGCCTAGAACTCCCAGGATGGAGCGCACACAGACTGGTTAGGGCCCAGTCTTAGTGTGGGCTACCCCAAGGGCAGACCATGAAATAAAAATCTGGAGCAACCAAATGTGGAAGATCAGCCCAGGAAGCTGAGAGAGTGGAGAAGTGAGAAAGGTAAAGAAGGGAGGGAAACCAATACGAGGTGTGGCAAGCGGGTGTGTTACTGCTGAGGCAGTATGTTACATACCAACTCCCGCTCACCTTCACCGGGAGGGCTCAGAGCTCAGAGTCACTGGGAATGTAACTCAGAGTCCTTTGAGAAGTACGTTAACCCTATGTTTGCCAACAACGCCTATTTCTCATTGGCTTGGGGTTGCTCTAAGGGTATTAAATCTTTAGCACTTCTAGCTTGCTACGGATCAGCTCAGTTCTTTCCATAGCAAGAAATGCCCTCACATCAATCACAAGAAGAACAATAACAGCAAAACCGGGAGGTCAAGGAATGCGTCGTCTGGGAAAATTTTGAACATGCTTGCCAATACTGTACATAATTTATGAAAAGATAGGAATATAGTAACTCTCCCAGACTTATTTGGGACAGTTGCTTAGAAACAGACACCAACATTTATGAAAAAAAGATAGAACCCAATATGCTTAAAGATAATATGTAATATATATATATATAAAGATAATATAACTTAAAGATAATAGTTACGTCTGGGGAGAAAGGACAGAGAAACAGTTGCATTTGTTGTAATTGAATATCTATATTTTTATTGTTTAAAAATATTTCTGAATTCAACATGTAATTATAGAAATATTTGGAAAATTGTGGCAGTGAGATTTGGGCAACATAGTCAACTAAAGACTTCAGTTGCCAGATCGTCCCATAAAGAAGGAAAAGTAGCAGGTGCAAAGCCACAGACCAGGTGGAATACTGAGGGAAGAGAGTGCAGAATTCCCCGTTACCTAAGATTCTGGAGGAGGAAGCTGCAGAGAGGAACTAGAAGGAGCAAAACTTTGTCAGAAACTGACCCTCAAGGAGTTCAGATCCGGCCTCAAGGGTAGATGACAGTGATCATTTTCCCTCCCTTCGTAGCAGCTGTTGACCTGTAGATCCTGTAGGAAAGCCCTTCTAACCTCCCAAGTCCAAGTGCTGCTACTATCTGTGGACTGATAATTTCTTAAGAATAGAGTATGCAGCTGCAACCAGCATCGAGTCAGGAAACAATGTATTTATTTAAAGGACAGTAAAATGTGAATATAGCCAGGTAGTCAAAGTTTAATTACTGCAGCCTGATTTGATAATGTTTGACTATGAATATCGTTATATGTAACTTAAGTCCAACACAAATTTCCTCAAACTGCAATTGCCCTAATTTATCAATAACTCCTATTTTCATTTATGTAAGATCTCAGCTCTAACCAAACATACCTCACCTCTACCTTTTCAGCTAGTTCTTCTTAGAGTCTTTGCAGTGACTCACAGGGTCAAGTTAGCCTTGTCCTTGTTCTCTGCCTTTATTTTTTGTTGTCAGATGCCTGAGAGGCAATTAGGAGAAGCATTGGCTTAGATCAGTCAAATAGTTAGAAAACCTCAAGATGCCTAATTGTCGGCCCAGTGCCTGTGGCTCAAGTGGCTAAGGCGCCAGCCACATACACCTGAGCTGTGGGTTTGAATCCAGCCCAGGTCCACCAAACAGTGATGGCAGCAACCAAAAAATAGCCTGGCATTGTGGTGGGTGCCTGTAGTCCCAGCTACTTGGGAGGTGAGGCAGAAGAATTGCTTGAGCCCAGGAGTTAGAGGTTGCTGTGAACTGTGATGCCACAGCACTCTACCCAGGGTGACAGCTTGAGGCTCTGTCTCCCAAAAAAAAATAAATAAATAAATAAAAAGATGCTGAGTTGTCACAACATTCTTTATCTTTTATCTCCTAGACTCATAAACATCTCTGTGGGTAACTGGAGTCTTAGAGTGATTTTTATAAAAATAGCTCACTCAGCCTTTATTTAAAGTCTTCCCTACAAAAAGTCAGACTTATTTGGGAGAGTTGCTTAGAAACAGACATGTCTTCCTTGGTTGTCCCCCAAACAAATACTTGAAAATGTACATATCATATCAATTCAAGCAGGAGGATGACTGGCAGGGGTTAGTGTGCCCTAGCAGTTCACTGGATACCCAGGGCCCAACTCCCCATGTGGGCTGGACTGGCTGGGTTAGGGTCTGTGTTTAATACCAGATACCGTGGCCATATCCCTAGATGCATTATATAACTCAGCAAGCCTTCTCTAAAGTTGGAAATCAACTTGAAAGGAATTCATTGTGGTGTATAAACACTAACACGACACTAACTCTCTACTATATATAAATTAGCACCATATGGTCAGGTTTATTAATGTCTGAAATTTCATTCCTAATAAGATTGATGTTAATGTGGCAATTGTATACAGTGTTACATATTGTGACAGATCACGCCCATGGTACTCAAACTTATTATTGATTTGCCGTAGAGCAGAGTGGAAGGTTGCAACATATTCTAATCAGTGGTTTCTTCTTTACAGAATTAGAGAAAATGAAGGGGCCCTAATAAAAAAAACTAAAATGAGTTATGAGATAACTGTTCTAGAATTGTGTCACTGCTATCTAATCATGGCCAGAACTAAATAAAGCTCTGAGGTGTTCACTGAGGCTCTAAACTGAAACCATAATACACGCACAGAGGCTATTTGAATATTTCTGACAAAGATAAGCACTGCAACGAGTTGATGCTTCTGTTGAAAAGGTATAAGACCACTCTACTGGCGCGTCATTTATCATTACAAGGAAAGAGGTATCAGTAATTTTATTCCCTATTCTGAGATTATCACTCACAGCCCTGGTCTCTGTTATTGCAATAACAAATTTAGAAATAATATTTCCCCCAGGAAAATGTGGGATGTTTTAATGTTTTATGGTAAAAAAAGACATTTTTGCAGACATTGCAGAAAGCTAATGTCTCCTTTAAATTGGGCTATAATTCAAAAAGAACTGTGAAATGCAGCTTCAAAGAGTCAGCTACATAAGTAAGCTTACACTTTCGAGTTTACCCCTATAATATTTTTGTTATTGTTGGTTATTCTGTGACTACTGGATACAATACAATTTGTTTATCTCACATATGTCCTTGATTAGAAAAAAATTAAATAATGGTGTGTGGGGCCCAGGACAGGGAGACAGAGTTGGCAATGCTACTTGAGTCCTCCACCTGAATTTCACTGTCTTCCGTGCATTACCTTCCTTCCATTCACTAGTGTGAAATGTTTAATGAGCACTTTCTGTTTGCAAAGCAGCACACTATGACCTGAGCACACTGCATTCAACAAGGATGGATGATCTTCTGCATCATGGAACCTGAAATTAGTGCACAAAACTGGAAAAAGTAAGCAGGAATAAATGATATATCATGAAACTTTGTGAACGAATGTCCAAGAAAAAGATTGGATTGTTTCAGTGAAGATATATCTATTTTTATAAAGTTAGTTTTAAACAGTTTTTTTCTAATGAAAATAAAATTTTGCTATTTGTAGTTGCTATATGTTCATACTTTCATTAAATTTTTAAAATTAGGATATAGATTGGTAATTTAGCAAAGTACATACATGTGTATATGTGTGTGTGTGTATAGAAATAGTTCAAAGAGATAATAAAATTATCATCATACGCCCAGCTTAAGAAATAGCAGATTATAAGTATAAGCCTTGACCCCTCTGCCCTGCCCCCAGGGTATTACCTCCTCCATGTCTCCAAAGACAAACACTATCATAAATATTTTACTAATTCTATTGCATCCCTTTATAATTTTACCATCTACTTGCTTAATGCACATATCAAAAACTTTAGAAATTAAAAGAATGGTTCATAGTATACTCATGTGCATTACCCAGCAATTCGCTTGATTTGCTTAATATTATGTATGTGCAATTTTGCCACTTTTACACATGTAGCAGTAGTTTATACGTTTTAGTGTTTCATTGTATATATATAAAAAAGAACTGTAGTGTTCCATTTTACTTTTGTTAGGCGTATAAACTGGTCTTCTAATTTCTTAGGAGAGCAAATGTGAACAATACTTTGAGAAACAAGTTGAAGCACATCCCCAGAGGCAGGTATGGTCATTTTCTAGAATACACGTAACAATGTTATTGCTGAATCACATGCACAACATTGGTAAGTACTAAAGACAGTTTAAAAATTAATAAAAGGCATTTTATGCATAATAGAAAGATAAAAATCACATAATCAATTTAACAGATGTAGAAAAATAATCTGGTGAAATGCAACTTCAATTCATTACATAAACAAAAACAATGTCCTAAAATAGAATTAAACTTCAGTGATAACTATTTAACCCCTGATTTTCCCACTTTCATTTAATTCCAGTCTGTAATGGGTTCCTATGGTAGAGCTAGCTCAGTCATTGCTTTATTGAAAAATTAGAAAATATTTCTATTCATAAATTTACTTTTATCATGAGTGTCTTTAGTAGTATCTACTCTGCATATTGTCCTAATTTCAGGCCATCTATTTACTTTGTGTATGGAATAGAAGTCTGAGTTAGTGTGTATTTACAATCCTTGGCTTTACTTTCACATCCATGTATTTCCTGGATATTCCTTTATTCAGCAAAGATTTATTTTATCCACTCTTTCTCAGTTACTATTTTAAGTTCTGTTGATATGACTATAAACAACATTCAAAGTTTATCTTCTGTGAAAAACAGAAAATAAATATTATATTACATAATAAATTAGCTATTGATGGCCAGGAGTGGTGGCTCATAATTGTAATCCTAGCACTCTGGGAGGCTGAGACAGGAAGATCCCTTGAGTTCAGGAGTTCTAGACCACCCTGAGAAAGAGCGAGACTCTGCCTTTATTAAAAATGGAAAAATTAACCAGGTGCTGTGCCTGACTCTTATAGGCCCAGAGACTCGGAAGGCTGAGGTAGGAGGATTGCTTGAACCTAGAAGTTGAGATTGCTGTAAGCTAGACTGATTCCATGGTACTGATGCACGGGCAATAGAATGAGACTCTGTTTCACACACACACACACACACACACAAAAGTAATTGATAAGTCTTAGGAAGAAAACTACAGCAAATAAAAGAAGGATGAGTGAGAAAAGATGCTCCTTAGATCACTGTTCACAAAACACTTCTTCAAAAGATAATTGAGCTGAGATCTGAAGGGTTGATCTGAATAAGCCACGTGTCTGTATATTGAAACAGAGATCTAGGCTAAGAAAGAAAAAAGTACAAAGACTATGACACAGACAGACTCTTGACATGTTGAAACTTGCCATTTTCATGTCAGGGAAGCCCGGATTGTCATACCTGTGGGAGCAGGTGGGAAACAGTCAGGGAAAAAGTAGAAGCACCAGCACAGTAACTATCTGTCTCCTGTCGTAACTACTAAAAACAACCTTTTTTTGCATCTTGCTGCCTGAAAGTTAATGTTTCATGGAAAAGGGAAAATTAATTCTACTTCTGTTCCTTTTCTTTGTTTGTTTGTTTGTTTGTTAAACCTCTTTACCTGCCTGAGTGATTATTTGAGGTTATTTTCCAAATCTTTAAAATTCACGCAGACTTCATTAATTTTTGCATTAATTTTTCTAGGAATAAGCTGAGTACTTTTGGCCTAATACTTCAAGCCATCTTTAGCACAGAGATACTTTTCTTTTCTTTTCTTTTCTTTTTTTTTTTTTTTTGCAGTCTTTGGCTGGTGCTGGGTTTGAACCCACCACCTCCGGCATATGGGGCAGTGCCCTACTCCTTTGAGCCACAGGTGCCACCCAAGATAACTCTTCTTTTGTTTTAATTTTGTATCTGTTTTTCAATTTTGTGTATGTACTGGACAATTTTATTTTTAGTTAGGATCCTTCCTCACTAATCCTTGGTTTTGATTAGTTTCCCTTTGAATCTTTCTTTCTCCTTCCCTCTCTCCCTCCCTCCCTTCCTTCCTTCCTTCTTTCCTTCCTTCCTTCCTTCCTTCCTTCTTTCCTCCCTCCCTCCCTCCTTCCCTCTCTCTTTCTTTCTCACTCTGTTGCCCTCTGTGGTGTCATAGCTCACAGCAACCTCAAACTCTTGGGCTTAAGTGATTTTCTTGCCTCAGCCTCCCAAGTAGCTGGGACTACAGGTACCTGCCACAATGCCCAGCTAGTTTTCTTTTTTGAGATGTTGTCTCTTGCTCTGGCTGGTCTTGAACCCGTGAGCTCAGGCAATCTATTTGCCTCATCCTCCCAAGTGGTGGTATTATAGGAATGAGCCACCATGCCCAGCTGAATATTTATTTCTTATTTAACTGCAATCATTCTAAAGGAATTAATAAAGTTTACCTTCTAAAATTTCTAGGCCCATTACTTGGTTCCCATTCAAATTTTTATAACCTGCAATGAGAATTATAATCATTATTGAAATTTTTACTTCTCTGTATTGTATTCATAATTAAGCAAGTTCTTTCTTTTATTCAACCTGCTTCTCAGATTTACACCTTTGCATTTCTGTTTACTCTTCCCTTAGATTCCAGTTTTATTTTTCCAGAAGCAGTATCATACTCCACCTTATTGAGAATTCAAAGCAGATCTTTTCTAAAACTTTTATTTTCAATCTCAGCTATTATTCAGAAGTATTATTTTCTATGATTTTTCTTGCAATTTTTCTCCCCAAACATTATTAACTCTGTAGCATTTATGTTTTCATTCACTTTATATTTTATTAGCATTGCTAATTTGTGATTAAGTGAAAGAATAGGTATTATTTTTAATTCTAACTATTGCATTGTGGGGTTTTGTTGAGTTGTTTTTAAAGTAATGTTTTTTTTTTCTACTATTCATTTTTCAGAAACTGTGCAAATGAAGATGATGAACTATCCTGGGTGGTGCCAACTACCCTGTGGCTCAGTGAGTAGGGCACCGGCCCCATATACGGAGGGTGGTGGGTTCAAACCCGGCCCAGACCAAACTGCAACAAAAAATAGCCTGGCGTAGTCCCTGTAGGCCCAGCTACTTGGGAGGCTGAGGGCTGAGGAAAGAAAATCACCTAAGTCCAGGAATTGGAGGATACTGTGAGCTATGTGATGTCATGGCACTCTACTGAGGGTGACAAAGTGAGACTCTGTCTCTACTGAAAAAAAAAAAGAACTATCCTGAAAAAAGGGCAAAACACTAGGGATGAGAGAGATAAAAAATAGAAGCTTTCTGGAACCATAGAACTCTAGAATCTTAAATTCAGAACTCTGTAAGAGCAAACTCTGGCCTTTTTAAGGCTATTAAAGTAAAAGTTGAATCTATGTCTTTCTCAATCATAAAATAATCATCAAATTAAGACTTCTTACAGATGTGACATTTTAAAAAATATAGTAATAAAATATCCAGTTAATTAAATAATGGCAATCACGGTTAGAAAATGATTAGACATTGAAAGAAAAATTGAAAAAAGGGCCAGGTCAGTGGCTCATGTTTTTAATTCTAGCACACTGGGAGGTTGAGTTGGGATGACTATTTGAGCTTAGGAGTTTGGAAGCAGCATGAGCAAAAGCGAGAACCCCCCCCAACACTTCTACTAAAAATGGAAAACTTAGTTGGCATCTTGATGTGTGCCTATAGTCCTAGCTGCTCAGGAAGGTGAAGCAAGAATATCACTTGACCCCAGAGTTTGAAGTTGCAGTAAGCTATGATGATACCACTACATTCTACCTGAGGTAATGGAGGGAGATTTGGGAGAGGGAGAGGAAGGAAGGATGGAAGGAAGGAAGGGAGGGAGGGAGGGAGGAAGAGAAATAAATGGAAAGATATTGTATGTTCACATATTGGAAGAACTAATATTGTCAAAATTCTCCTTTTACCTAGTCAATCTGTAGGTTCTCTCTCTCTCTCTCTCTCTCTATATATATATATATATATATTTTTTTTTTTTTTCCCCCTGGGCTTAGGCCATTCTCTTGCCTCAGTCTTCCTAGTAGCTGGGACTACAGGCACCTGCCACAACGCCTGGCTATTTTGTTGTTGTTGTTATTGTTGTTGCAATTTGGCCAGGACCAGATTTGAACACACCACCCTCTTAAGGTATATGGGGATGGTGCCCTACTCACTGAGCCACAGGAACCACCCTGTAGGTTCAATATTAATAAAAACTCTAATGGCTTTTTTTTCACAAAAAATATATCATAATATATCCCAGATAGTGAAAGTAATTGTAACCAAGAAGAATAAAACTAGAAACATTATACTACCTGATTTCAAAATATGCTACAAAACTATAGTAATAAAAACAGCATGGTACAGACATAAATACAGACAAATAAACTAATATAACAGAATAAAGAACCCAGAAATAAATCCAGGCATTTAAAAGCCAATTGATCTTTGGCAAAGATGCCAAGAACACATAATGGGGAAAATGTAGTCTCTTTAATAAAGGGTGCCAGCCCACTATGGCTGCCGCCACTCCCAGGAAATAGCCAGTACATGGATTAAAAGTACAAGCTTGCAGAAGTGCAGGGGAGCCTCAAGCCACCGAGCAACCTTCGCAGTGCCTGCAGGTGCTACCTCTGCAGTAGCTATTTATTGAAATGCTATTCAACAGGTATGGGCAGCTCCACATACCAGGACTACATGCTTAAGGATTGTTAAGTGCTCTTTCGCCCAGGTCTGACTCCCTCCCTGATGCACCACAAATGTTCAAAGTCCATCACCTGCTTACTAACAAGCCACTGATCTTATCTCATTAGTGCACTCAGCTGCTTGAGGGCTTGTCTCTAGGCTGGAAAACATCTCCATGCCAGTTAGGAGATTGTTCTGCTCCCAGCACCTCCTTCAAGAACTGGTGAGTGCTCCTATAAGCATGGTGCTCAGTCTCTTACAAAAGGGTATTAGGAAAATTAGATATCCAATTGCAAAAGAATAAAATTGAACACATTTCACAACATCTATGAAAATCAACTCAATATGTATTAAATATCTAAATGTAAGAGATAAAATCATAAAACTAATAGAAATAAACTTTGGGAGGAAAAGCCTCTTGACATTAATTGGAGCAATATTTTTTGCATATGACACCAAAAACATAACCAGCACAAGCAAAAATATACAAAAGAGATTATATTCAACTAAAAAATTTTTCAACAGCAAAGGAAACCATCAACAGAGTGAGGAGACAACTCATGGTATAGAAAAAATATATATATAAATATATTTTTTTGGCCAGGGCTGCGCTTGAACCCACCACCTCTGGCATATGGAGCTGATGCCCTACCCTTTAGAGTCACAGGTGCCTCCCAGGAGAAAATATTTTTAAAGCATACATTTGCTAAGGAGTTAATATTCAAAATATATAGGAACTGAAACACAGTTCCTCAATAGCAATAAAACAACCCACTTAAAAATGAGCAAAGGACTTTAATAGACATTTCTCCAAAGGACAGACAAAAGGGCAAAAGGAAATGAAAAAAATGCACAGCATCACTAATCATCAATAAATGTGTATCAAAATCACAACTAGGTATTATCACATACCTGTTAGAATAGTTATTATAGAAAAGAAAAGATGTATTGACAAAGATGTGGAGAAAGATCGGGATATTTGCAGACTGTTTGGGGAAATGTAAGTTAGTGCAGCCACTATGGGAAATAGTATGGGAATTCTTAAAAAATTAAAATGGCACTACTATATGATCCAGCAATAACAATTCTCAATACTCTCGTATAATCAAAAGGATTAAAGTCAGTATGTCAAACATATATCTGCACTCCCCATTGTCTATATTTATCTCTATCATCTATCTATATTGTCTGTAAAATATCCAGCCACACGTCCATGTAATACTTTCAGCATATATATATATATATATATGTAAGTGTATTTTCAACAATGTGGATGAAACTGCCAGACTGGACAAAGGAAGACAAAAGACAAATATTGTATGATTTCACTTATACATGGAATCTAAAAATGTTGAACTTAGAAAGCCAAGAAGAGAATGATGATTTCCAGGTGCTGGGGTGAAGAAAAGGTTGATGTTAGTTAAAGAGTATTAAGTTTTATTTATACAGAATAAAGAAGTTCTGGAGATATACACAGCATGGTGATTATATTTAAAATCTATTTTATATATACATTTTATGATTGGAATTTGTTAAGATAGTAGGTCTTAAATGGTCAAAAAAGGTAGTATGTGATATAATGTCAATGTTAGGTTTTCACAATGTATGACTATATCAAGATATCATTTTATTCACCTTAAATATATACAATCTTTATTTGTCAATTCTAACTCAATAAAGCTAGGGATAAAAAAAAAAAAAGGGAACAGATTTCCAGTAAGAAAATTATTCAATTCACAATAGCAATCTTAACTAGGGGTTTCCCAACATAGCCACTTGCATCCTCAAGTGAGAAGTAATCCACTCAGATGGTTGCTACCATCGTATGTAATAATAGAAAATCCTAAATCAGGTACCTCCGGATTTATGCATTCTGTGCATTCTACCAGATAGACTCACATCATAGGACCTGCACATCCCAAAGGAGGAGATCAAAAAACAGTGTGAACACCAGGAGTCACAATAATGAATCTACCTTTCGAGTCAGCATACAAAACCATCCACCTATGTATTTTCATTTAAACTTCCACTCATATTAATAGTTTATTGAAAATATGTCTAAATGTGCTATTACTAGAATAACAAATTAAGATCTAATTTATACAAATGTTTACATCTTTAATATTAATTTGCTGGGTCATAATCTAAGCAAAACTCTGAAAAGAATGCCACCCATAATTCTATTAATATATGTTGAACTTCAATTATGTATATTCACATAGATATATAAAAAAGTCTTAAATGTCTTAAATGACCACTGAATTTGAGGAAACTCGTCAATTTACCTTTAATATTAGAAAAACTAAATGGTTGCAAATATCTCCATTTATAGCAGAAATCATGTGGACTAAATATGAAATCTTATATACCAATGGACAGACCTAAACAGTTAGATAGAAAATGTACCCCTAGAAGAAGAATGTTTTATCGTAATAAAATGTCATAAAGCTTTGAATTTACTACATTAATTATTTTATTGTATTATTATTTTTTTAGATAGTCTCCCTTTGTCACCCTCAGTAGAGTGTCATGGCATCAGAGCTGACAAAAACCTCAAACTGTTGGGCTCAAGTGATCCTTTTGCCTCAGCCTCCTAAGTAGCTGGGACTACAGGTGCCTGCCACAATGCCCAGCTATATTTAGAGACACAGTTTCACTCTTGCTCAGCTTGGTCTTGAACTCCTAAGCTCAAGCCATCCGCCCACCTCAGCCTCCCAGAGGGCTAAGGTTACAGGTATGAGCAACCATGCCTGGTCTCATTTTTTTATATTTAAAAAATAGTTCTTTGAACCATAATTTATTTAACCCACTCCTTTTTTTTTTTTTTTGGCAGGGGGCTGGGTTTGAGCCCACCACTTCCCGTATATGGGGCCAGCACCCTACCCCTTTCAGCCACAGGCACCACCCCGACTCACTCCTTTTGATTCAACATTTTCTTCAAAATGTTATTTTTAGCAGCAGTGCATTTATCATTTTTACAGGTAATTATTTTTGTATTCATTTACTTTCTATTAAAAAGTTATCTAAAGATTAAATGGATGGATCAGAGGGTATAAGTATTTTTAAAGGTATGTGGAATGATAACATTAATAAATTCCCTAATCAATATATTGTAACATTATTTGAATCACTTAAATTGTTAAAAACTTAGGCCTCTGAGTTACTTGTAAGAGGTTAATCAAATGCAAGGAGAGGTAATGCCAAATTATAGTATTATTTTAAGGAAACCACTAATTTTAAATACTTGGACATTTTATATCCATTCTCAGTACAAAATAGTGTGTACCGTGCATAACAGGATGATTAATTCCTTTAATATTTGAAACAATAATATAGACTCTACATTTCATCAAAGTATGTGATGAATTAGGAAAACACCAACTGGGAAAAGACAACCAGATCACTAGGTCCTATCAGAGTTGAATTAAATTAATAATTTTGCCAAAATCTCAGATTATTTAGTCTCAAAAAAATCTTATTTTGCCAGGGCGCCAGGAGACAATCAATCCATTCTTACAGGATAGATTCCAATGATTTATGTGTTGCTAACAAATGGATGAAAAGAACATTCTCTTTCATAAGCTTGGCAGATACACAATCAGATATACTCACATAAACATCATTTCTTTGTTCTTCCCAATTGTAGAACTGCTGAGAGTATCAAATTCCATAAAAATAAAGAATTCTGTTATAGCAGGGGATATGTGTGTCGTGCTGATATTTAATGAGATCTGGACAGTGAGGGAGAACATTTCTCAGTGAATCAATGTTCAGGATATGACTTCTCTTTAGTCCTAGAAGGTTACAGAGATGACAAAAACCAGTTGCAAATGTCAAAAAGTTCAATGCTAGAAAAAGACTTCTCTCTTTTGCACGTTTTCAAAAACGTTTTCTGTTACATTGGTCATATCTGAACTACACATTTCAATATTTTATTTTTAAAGTAGTTCATTTTATAGACCACATTAATACCATGATGAATATCCAAACCACAGAGAACATGTCTATTCTAATGTTATACCCATGTCTCTATGACAAGGGCATGCAATTTAGTGTATATAATCACCTGAGTAAAAGAAGATCCTTAAGAGAACCATTGTGGGAATAGTCTTCAGAAGCATCGTATGTGATATTTTGCTGCATTTTGGATTATCTGCATTAATATTATACTTCATTAGCATAAACAATCAGAGGTTGGCAGTATTGATTGGTATTGATGCCAAGAAAGTAGAAATAGAAGTAGCCTAAATCAGCATGAATAAAAATGGATTTATAACAAATCCTCAGGCATTAGAGTAAATGTGAAACTCATTTCAAAGCAAACACATTAGCAAATGGTTTGGTTGACAGAAAACTCCGTGTAAATGATGGCTGCATAATTTTTTTCACTGTTCTATTTGAATGATAAAGCCACTAGCTTTGGTAATCAAGGCTCTAGATTTTCACAGTAAGGGGGTTGCTGAAATAAAACACTAATTGCTACAGCACATCTGGGATCAAGAATACCAGTTGGTGTTTACTAATTTTATCTTGTAATATTGAATTTGTAAATAGGATCTTGTAACAGAACTCATTTCTTATTATTCCAAAAGGGTTAACATATTTACAAACGGATAAGATATAGTTCATTCTAATTTAAAGGACAGGTATAATACACACTATTCTGTAGTGATTACTGACATCCCTGAAAAACACTACTGGGATATAAATACACCATAATATGAAATTAAAAATAAAGTAACAAAACCAAATATTCCTAAAATCAAATGAGAAGATCATTTATATTAAATTTCACATAAGATCCAATCAATTTTAGACAACAATCATTTAATCTGTCATGGGTTTAGGTATACAAGCTTGCGTTGAACAAGTTCTGTTACAAAATTTTATTTGCCAGAAAGATAAACTCCCAGATTGTCAACTTTGTATTCATTGTTATATTTTCTAGAAATGAAATTAGGAATTCCATTAATCTCAGGTCCATGGATAGTTATTGAATTTGAAATAGTAATGAACACTAATTAGATGAAACTTTTCTTTGTGGTAAAATATTAGCTTGAGGAAATAAAATACTACTTGAACGTTTCACTGAGAGACAGAAAGGGATAGTATATTTTTCATTATTTTGTACTCAAGCTTCAAAAGTCACCAAATGAGGAACAAAGGTATATATGCTTTTTCCTTATCTCTCAAGTATTGACAGATTAGGGAATTGGTGATTCTTCTTTTACTAGTGTGTCCAGTTAAGTATCTCTTCCTAAATATATGGTGACTGTCCACTCTTCCTCAGTGTCCCAGGTTTAGAGTGTAAACTTCACTTAGACCCAGAAAGAGCTGAAACACACCCTGGAGGAGTCAGGATAATAGGGAGAAATTAATACCAATTTCAGAGGGAATGACAAGAGAAGAGAGCAATTAAGAATATTTTTATGTTACCATATACATATTTAATCTTTAAAAAGTCCTCTAATCTATGTCTCCACCAGGCCATAGAATTTCTATATCTTAACAATTAAACCTTACATCTTTTTCTTCTTAGTTTTTCCCCCCTAAAATGCTAATAAAGCAAAATATCATGTATTATTATCATTATTTATTTATTTATTGCAGTTTTTGGCCGGGGCTGGGTTTGAATGCACCACCTCTGGCATATGGGGCCGGCACCCTATTCTTTTGAGCCACAGGTGCTGCCTGATATAATGTATTATTTAATCTGTGGTCACAGTGACTAAGAATTAGGCTAGTGATGGGAAATGAATACTGTCATATATCAAGTCATATATCAAGCCCTTGATATACTAACTCTCCATTACTACTTTGAAAGCCCAAAACTTTCTTTTGCCTCAGAAAGGTAAGTTCATCCACATTTATCACATCAATGGCTCAAAAATAACATTAAACACATAATCTTGGGACAGTACAGATTGTGATTGTGTTGCTTTTAAATAAATAAGCACAGAGTAATCCAAATGTTTTTGGTGGCCTCCTTCAATATGGCTTTCTAGTAGCATAGTCGTCTTTTCAAAGGAATAAAGAAGCTATTGGGAAAAATTCTCTTCCAGCTCAGAGATGGAACAAGACAGACTAAAGATTCTGGAGTATAAAAAAGACTGAGTTTCTCCAAGGCCATTCCGGTCAGCACCCACCTGCTGGCATTGCTCTATCCAGTTTATAATAAAAAAGGAGAGCAACATTTATCCTGGATGTACATCTGCACTTGAAAAAGAGAATGATACTGGAATATAGAATCAGGCTATATACTAATTACCTCTATATCTCTGAGAAAGTAATTTAATCTCCCCAGTCTTCAATTTCCTAACTTCTAATGAGATGTGGTTGTAAAAGATTGTCTATAATAAACTCTCCAACTCTTCAAATCTTTAAATTAGCCTGTCAACCCTGACATATCTGAATAATGCTGAAGATGTTATTATGCCGAACATAATTTTATATCAGGGATTTGTTTAACTCAAGCAAGTAATCATGCTCTGACTTTAGTGACTTCAAAAATTGATACATGCACTTAGCTGAGACATTGAGAGTTGAGTTATACGTTTGAGTATTGTTTGAAATGGGCAGTTTTGTCAGCATTGAAAATTTTCAGTATTATATTAATGAATTATGCAAATATGCAACTATTTACATATTTCATTCGTGCTTCCAAAAATTTAAGGAGCTTAAGTCAACATTCTTTTGTAACTTAAGGGAAAAAAAAAAAAAAAGACCTTTTCTATGAATCAGGTTTCAGTTTTTGTCTGCTTGTGTGGTTTTTCCTTTCAAATACTAAACTGGTTCAAAATGTTTCTGGGAGAAAGGAATAGTTCAGAGTTTACTGTATATGTTGTAGATTGCTGTAGATTTCAAGTCTTGTGTAACATGATATTACAGTGGCAAAAATAAAAACCTATGTTTGGGTCCTAACTCTCTCTTTATTATTTTTTTCCACATAACTGCAGGCTCTCTTTGTTACTAATTAATTTACTAACTAAGGCAAAAATCATTAGGGAGGTAAAGGTTAATCGTAGCCAGAAAGCAAGGGAAAAAGTTCAGTCAACACAGAAAAGAGAAATCTATCATTTCCAGCCCTCCTTCCCTTTTCACTTGTGCCTCACAAACCCTCTTTATTTCATGAGATCACCCCTGATAGCCAATCAACTTGGAAGTAAACTCTTCCTCAATTCTTAGCACTTTTGGAACCATAATTATGTTTCTGTTGCAAAAGCTTTAAAATTAGATCTTATACTACTTATCTGTGTAAATATTCTCCATACTCAATAATAAATTTCTTGAATATAAGAAATTGATTTCATTTGTCTTTATACATCGCAACACACTTACTAAAATAGAACTTAATGAATATTTGTTGAATTTCACATATGAACCCCAAAATCCAGAGGCTTAATTTTCGATTCAACTCTGTCTCAGAGTGTCTGACTCAGTTTGGATAGAAGATATGTAATTTTTCAATATGACACAGATTTATGTGTTTGTTAGTTTTGCTTTGTATTCAATAAACTCGAAAGATTCACTAGTTGCTTTATGGTATTTCTTGTTCAATTACATGTCATTATCTGCAGTTCCACTACGACTGCTGCCCCTGCAGCTTTTCTAGGTAGTGCTTGGCAAAGCGTCATTGAGTTTTCTCTCTGGACAGAGGGCAGCCCTCAAGTGCAACATGCCAGTGAACCAACATGGCAAAAAAAAAAAAAAAAAAAAAAAAGACAAAAGGGCCTAGCTCAAGAGCAAAATGTCAACTTTATTTATGAAGGTTTCATTTTTGTTTGCTTTCCATAAGCAAAGTATGTCATATGGCCAAGCTCAAATTTACAGAGGCAAAAACACTGCCTGAGAATGTGTGGTAATATATAATTCTATTACTGATAAAGATGGAGTCAATAAATGCAATAGAACACTTGGCACATTCCTAGTGACAACATTCCTAGTATTCATTTACATCTTCTCCATTGCCAACATATATCCTCCTGTTGCTCCCCCCCCTAAAGCACTATCACATTCTTACATCAGTCCATCAGGCTCAAAGTGGAGGACTGTGACCATCTTTGCAAAAGTTATGTGTGGCTTATCTATACATGGAGACATGGGCTAAATAAACAGGTAAGTGACTCTTTTGCACATGTCCGATGCACATTAACAGGACAAGGACAGGATAACTACAATAAACATCTGCATTCAGCAAGGGGAATAAAGGGAGGGAGAAACTGTCACCAGTTCATAGTAATTCTGAAATCAGATGACCCTTACTTTAGATGGAGAGAACGTTTATTATGTTACAATTGTGTTTTTATGAGAAGAAGTCTAATACAATGATCCCCATAGTTCTTTATTCTTCCTTCAGAAAAAAAAGTTTCCTCTTCCATTACCCTTTTTGCACTCATGTAAGGAAGGCACAGGGATGCACGCACTCCTAGAGGACAGAAGCACTCCTGAATTGTTTCTAGCCTATAAACATGGGACATCTTGAATGTGTTACCTTCCAACAATCTCACCCACTTCTAATCTAGCCTGGAATTAAATTTATTAGTATAAATGTCTTAGAAAACATAACAATTATTTTTCTCTAGTGGTCTCCTCTTATCCATGGTTTTGCTTTCCATGGTTCCACATACCCTTGGTCAAACCATAGTCTGGAAAAATTCCAGACATAAACAATTTATACCTTTTTAGTTATTCACAGTTTTTAATAGTGTAATGAAATTTAGAACCAACAACTCAGTATGTGAATCTTCCCTTTGTCCAGTGTATTCACAACTGTAAATGCTACTCAACCACTAGACCATAACCCTCTGGATTATCAGATCAACTGTTGGGTATAACCATGCTTGTCTTCCAGTAATTCTTATTTTCACTTAATTATAGCCCCAAAGCACAAGAGCAGTGATGATGGCATATTGTTATAATTGTTCTATTTTATTGCTACTTATTGTTGTTGGTCCCTTACTGGACCTAACTGGTATGTTAAATGTCACCATAGATATGTATGTATAGGAAAAAGTATTGATATATAGCAGTCAGTACTATCCAAAGTTTCAGGCTGGAATTACTTTATACTCATTATGTATAGGTTCTAAATTAATTTATTAATACTTTATCTTTAAGATTGTATATGAGACAATTATATTAATAGTGTATAAATGTCAGCTTTGTACTTAGCTTATAAAACTCTTTCCCTTTCTCTCTTTTTCCTTCTTTCCTTCCTTCCTTCCTTTTTTCTACTTTCTTTCTTTCATTTTTTTTTAAAGATACAGGCCCTTACTCTATTGCCAGAATGGAGTGCAGTGGCCAGATCATATCTTACTGTATCTTCAAACTCCTAACCTCTAGCAATCCTGACTCAGCCTCCAGGGTAGTTAATTCTACAGGTGTGTGCCATGATACTTGGCTAAATTTTTATATTTTTTGTAGAGATGGGGTTTTGCTATGTTGCCTAGGCTGGTCTTGAACTTCTGACCTCAAGTAATCCTCCTGCCTTGGCCTCCCAAACTGGTTCTTTATTTCTTTATACTACCTTATACATGTGGCACTGGATGTTTCATGATGAACAGATGCATTGTTGCTGGACACATTTGCAACCAACTACAAAAGGAAAGAATTAACTATTTTACTAATAAGTTATTATGCTTTAGTTGTAGGATTTTGTTGTTAATGTGTTTAATCAGATTAAGAACATTCATGCATATGTCTAGTTTATAGAGATTTAATTTTTTTCATGCATATGTGCTGATTGTATCAAATACTATTCTGCATCAGTAGAGATGAATGCTTTTTATAAAAATTTAGTTTCATATTACATTGAATCACTGATTATCAAAATGCTGTTTTTATATTTATATAATTTGTTCAAACATTGTATCATCTATGCATGGTGCATCATAGTTTTTGAATGTTGCTGAATTTAAGTGGCTGATGACCTCTTTGGGACTATTGGGGCTTAGTGATGGGACTATCTTTTTAGACATTGTCTTGGGTTTCTTCATATGTTTTTTAGCCTTTTATATATCTTCTTTTGAAAAATGTTCATGTCATTTGCCCACTTTTAATGGGGTCATTTGATTATATTTTTGTTGAGGTATATTTGAATTCCTTGTGTTAATAGATTCTAGATATTATTTTTTTTGTCAGATACATAGATTGAAAATATTTTCTCCCATTTTGTAGGCTGTACATTTACTCTTTGACTATTTCTTTTGCTATAGAGCAGCTCTTTATTTTAAGTTTCATTTATTTATTTTTTCTTTTGTTGCATTTGCTTTTGGGGTCTTTGTCATGAGTTCTTTGACCAGGCCAATGACTAGAAGAGCTTTTCCTAGGTCTTCTTCAAGAAGTTTTAGAGTTTCAGGTTCCATGCATAAGTCCTTAATCCCTCCTGAGTTACTTTTTATGTATGGTTAGAGGTATGGATCCAATTTAATTCCTATACAAAATTATCCAATTTTTCTAGCTCCATTTATTGAATATGGGGTCATTTCCCCAACGTATAATTTTATCTGCTTTGTGAAAGATCTATCGGTTCAATATGCACAAATCAGTAAATGTGATTCACCATATAAATAGAATTAAAAATGAAAAAACATATGATCATCTCAATGGATATGGAAAAATCATTCCATTTAATTCTGCATCCCTTCATGATAAAAATCCTCAACAAACTAAGCATTGAAGGAATATAACTTAAAATAATGAAAGTCATATATGACAAACCCACAGCCAACATCATATTGTCCAGGAAAAAGTCGAAATCATTCCTCATAAGGATTCAAATCAGATAAGGATGCTCACTATTACCACTTCTAGTACTGGAAATCATAGCTGGAACAATGAGGCTAGAGAAGAAAAACAAGGCATTCAGATTAGAAAAGAGGTATTCAAATTATCTGTTTGTTGATGATATGATCTTATACCTGGAAAATCCTAAAGACTCTAAAATTTTGAAGTTTTATTTTTATTGTTGTTAGAACTTTTGCAATTGGAATAGGATTATTAAGATTTTACTATTCCTTCCTTAATTGATTTGGTAAATTGTGTATTCTAATGGTTTTTATTCTATTTTGTCCAAATTGTTAATTATTTTATAAGCTTGCTTATATTATCCTTTATTATCATTAATTTAAATTTAATCAGTTATTAATATTCATATAATATATTTTATATCTGATAAAATAACAATGAAATATTTTTGAGAAAATTTTTTTTTATTTTTACTTGTTTAGAGATAATGTCCTACTTTTTTACTCAGGCAAGTGTGCAGTGGTGCCATCATAGCTCACTGTAGCCTCAAATTCCAGTGCTCAAGCAATCCTCCTACCTTAGCCTCCTGATTACACCACCATGGTCAGTTCATTTTCTTGGAAGCTACTGTTAAGGGAATTGAGGTCTTGATTTGATTCTCAACTTGGCTGTTACTGGCATATACAAACAGTACTGATTTGAGGACTTTGATTTTATACTCCGAGACATTACAGTATTTCCTGATCACTTCCAGGAGTTTTATGGTCAAATATCTGGGGTTTACTAAGTATAAGATCATATTATCAGCACACACAGAGAGTTTGACCTACTCTGCCCCCATTTGGATGCCTTTCATATTCTTCTCTTGCTTGGTTGCATTGACTAGACCTTCCAGCACTATGTTGAATGATAGTGCCAGTAGTGGACATCTTTGTCTGGTTCCAGTTCTAAGTGGAAAAGTTTTAAGTTTTACTTATTCAGTATGGTGTTAACTGTGGGTTTGTAATAGCTGGCTTCAATCAGTTTAAGAAATATGCCATCTCTCTCTAGCTTCTTAAGTGCTCTTATAAGAAAAGGATGCTGAATGTTATTGAATGCTTTCTATTCATCTATTAAGAGGATCATATGGTCTTTTTTTTTGGTCTTCTATTAATATGATGAATTGCATATATGGATTTGCAAATGGATAACCAGTCTTGTATTCCTTGGATGAAGACTTACTTGATCACAATGTATAATTTTTTTTAATGTGTAGCTGAATTTTATTAGTTAAGATTTTGTTCAGTATTTTTACATTGTTATTCATTAGTAAAATTGGTCTGTAGTTCTATTTTAACTTGAGTTATTTCCTGGTTTTGAAATCAGGGTGATGTTTGCTTCATTGAACGTGTTAGGGAAGGTTCCTTTCTTCTCAATGTTTTGGAATAGGTTCTGCAGTACATCTACAAGCTCATCTTTGAAGGTGTGATAGACTTCTGGTGTGAAGTCATGTGGTGGTCCTGGGCATTTTGTTGTTGTTGGGAGGCTGTTTATTTCTGCAATCTCAGTGCTTGATATTGATATGTTCAAGAGATCCATTCTGCATGATAAACTCTAGAGAGATAGTGTGATTCCAGGTATTGGTCCATTTCTTCCACATTGTCAAATTTCTGGGCATAGAGTTTTTGGTAGTAGTCAGAAATGATCTCTTATATCTCTGTGGTATCAATTCTTACTTCCACCTTTTTGGTTCTGATTGAGGTTGTTAAAGATTTTACTTTTCTGTGTCTAGCTAATCTGGCCAATGGTCTGTCAATTTTATTTATCTTTTTCAACAGCCAACTCTTTGTTTCATTCATTTTATGAATGATTCTTTTATTTTCAATTTCATTTATTTCTGATTTAATTTTGGTTATTTCTATTCTGCTAGGTTTGAGATTGCATCAGTCTTCTTTTTCCATTTTTTTAAAATGATTTGTTAGATTGGTGACATGCTCACTTTGTTTTTCAGATATAGGCATCTAATGCGATAAATTCCCCTCAGAGGATTACTTTTGCAGTATCCAACATACTTTTTATCTTGTGTCTTCATGGATGTTATGCTCACGGAAGTTAACTATTTCCTTTTTTATCTTTTCTTTGACCCAACTGCCATTTAGCATAAGGTTATTTAGTTTCCATGCCTTTCTTTGTGTGTGGGTGAAAATTTGTGTTGGAGTTGAATTCCTCCTTTATTGCCTTGTGGTCTGAAATATACAAGATATAATTTCAATTATTTTGATTTTGTTAAGGTTGATTTGTGTCCTAGGACATGATCAATTTTGGAGAATGTTCCATGGGCTAATAAGAAGAAAGTATATTTCTTAATTTAGAATGGCGTGTTCTGTATATGTCTATTAAGAACAGTTGTTCTATGGGTACATTCAAATCCCGTGTATCTTTGTTTAGTTTCTGTTTAGAGGATATGTCCAGCTCTGTAAGAGGAGTGTTAAAGTCACTTACTATTATGATATTATAGGATATTATATTGTTCATAAAAATTAAGCTATCTTTCATTAATCTGGGAGCATTTTATGTTAGGTGCATAAATATTTATAATTGAAATTTCTTCTTGTTGTATTATTTCTCTGGCCAATATTAAGTCTTTTTTGACTTTAGTTGCTTTAAATCCACTTATATCTGAAAAACTAAGATTATGGCCCCTCCTTTATTCTGATTCCCATTTGCCTAAAATACTGTTTTCTATTCCTTCACTCTGAGTCTTGATTTGTCCTTCAAGGCTAGATGTGTCTTCTGGAGACAGCACATGGATGGCTTGTGCTTTTTTTTATCATCAGCCAAATTGTGCCTTGTCAGTGGGGAATTCAAGTCATTAACATTTATTGAGAAATTGATTAGTGTGATGGAGTTCTATTTATCTTATTTTTTTTGGAAGTCCATTGCTCAATTTTATCATTTGTGTCATTGTGGAAGCTAGGTTTTGTTCTTTAATTTCTGGGTATTTAGTTCACTGGTGGTCCATTGTGAAGGTCAGTGTGGAGAATAGGTCTCAGTATTTCCTATAGACCTGGTCTTGCTGTGGCAAATTTCCTCAATGTTTGCATATCTATAAAAAGTTTAATTTCCCCATCTATTTGAAAGCTTAGCTTACCAGGGTGTAGAATTCTGGACTGAAAATTGTTTTATTTAAGTAAGTTAATGGTCCATTAACTATTCTCTTCTGGCTTGAAAAAACTTTCATTTGAGAAGTCTTCAGTCACCCTGATGGATCTTCCTTTTAGATCAATTTGTGCTTACTCCTGGGTGCTTGCAGAATTTTCCCTTTCATCTTAATTTTGGACAGGTTCTTGGAACTATGTCTTGGAGAAGCTCTACTTGAGCTGTGACAACCTGGGGTTTGATATCCCTCTGAAAGAAGTGTGTCAGAATTGTTGGTGATACTTGATTTATGATATCCTCTAGTAGAACTTCTATTCTTCTGCAGGATTCTTCATCCTCTTCTCAGATACCTATAATTCATATGTTTGAATGCTTCATGAATTCCTATAATTCTCTCAGCGAGCATTCTGCTTTCTCTCTCATTTTTTTCTGCCTCTTTACGTGCCTAAAGATATGAGCCTGTCTTTTATTGTCAGGGTATCTTCTTTATGACTTCCAAATTAAAATTTCATTTTTCTTCTTCTATACACTTAGAAGTATCCTGTAATTCTGAAATTCTTTCTTCTCCATAGTCTAATCTGTTATTGATAACTTCTACCACATTTTTAAGTTCTCTGATTGCTTCAATTCTTTAACTCCACTATATCTTTTCTATATTGTTCATATCTTTTATCCCTTATTTGGTTGTTTTTAAATTTATTTTTGGTTATTTTCTACTTTCTCAGCAATTTCCTTCATTGTTTTTACCGTGTATGTTTTCAATTTCATTTCTGTCATTTCCAGCATTTCATTATAGGTGGTTATTTCTGTTGCAGCTATTTCATGATTCTTTGAGGGGGTTGCTCTGTTCTGGTTTTTCATGTTGCTGGAATTTTTCTGTTGGTTCTTCCTCATAAGTATTTATTTTTTTGTTTGCTTCATGATCCTACTTATTTCTTTCACTTCTTCTTATTCTTGAAGTTACCTTGTCTCTGTCCTTAGGTATTGAAGTGTCTTTTTGGTATAGGAACAAAAGAAAGAGAAGAATGAAGAGCAAGAAGGGAGAAAATAAAGAAAGAGAAAAAATACAAAGGAAGGGGGGGTAAAAGGATAGATTGTCAAAAAGAAGGGAGGAACAGAAAGAGAGAGACAGGAATAATAGTGGTGTTCTGCAGGGTCTTTGACCCATACCTACAATTCCCAACATTTGTTGGGCTATGTTGGGTGGATCCCATGAGGTAAGGCACTCCTTATCAACTTGAGCAGAAATAAGACCCCGCCTCCACCAAATAGAGAAGGGGGAAAAAAAAAAGCAGTAGGTGATATTGGGCACCTACCATTAACATGTTTCTAAAGGCCAAAGCTAGAAGGACCCCTTTTTTCATTTTGCTCTGGCCTTCTGGGGTGATTTTAATCTATCTCTTTCACATCAATATCATCCAATCTCTTAGCAAATTCTGTTTACTCTGGCTTTAAAATAAATACACAACCTTTCCATGTCTCTATTGACATATCCTGACTCAACCATCATAATTCTTTCTTGGATTCTTGTGATTACCTTCTAACTCACCTCACTAATGATATTCTTGTCTTTATCATTCCATTTTCACCACAGCAACAAAGCTATCAAAAAAACATATTTAAAAATGAACTTTACTCTCTGCACCATAAATACACACACACACATCGCACATTCATGTGTGCACACACACAGTGTCTGCATTTACTCTCTACAATATCATCTCCATTATAGCAGGGTTATGTGTGATCATCAATTTGTTCAGTGCTCTATCCCAAGTGCCTGTCAAAATGGTAGGCCCTTGATAAGCATGTCTCCACTAAGTGAATGCATTAATGAATCTAAATCATACTATCACAGTTATTCTTTCACTAAAATAATAAGATCTTTTTGTCTTTGGCTTCATTTTAGCAAAGTGGATATTTATAGGCAGAAATACAAAATGTATTTCTGATTTTTTGTGAACCATTAAGTCTTTCAAATAATTCAGAGACTGAAACTCCTTCATTAAACTTGCTGAGACAATTTATGTCTCTAAAATGATAGAGAATAAGTAAGAAAATCAGAAAGTGGAAAACATTTCACCAAAAGGAGTATATGAAAAACCTAGGTCATGTCCCAAAAAATGTCCCAATATTGAATTGCACTACTATTGAAAACTACCATACCTTTAAGTTGAAATATTAAATTCCTAAAGAGAATCTCACAAAGGTTGTTTTGCTAACTTCAGATGTGCACAGCACTACATGCTAAGTTGTTTTCATATACTTTGACTTGAATTTGTTGTAAGGGATCTATAAGTCTTACTTCGTCACAGTCAAATAGCTAAACAATAATCATTTAAGCAATAACTAAAAGTGTAATCTAATTTAACTTTAAAAGGGCTTTCTCAACATCTATGGGTTAGCCACTGTTCCATACTAGCCTGTCAACAATAATATACTGGTTATAGCCCAGACTTTTATATTTAAAAATTAACTCCAGTATAACTTTTGGTTTGGACTTAAATGAATGTTGAAAAAATCAGGGAAAAAATACATAGTATTGCACAAAAAATGAAAAATATGGTCTCTGTTAGTAGTTAGTTGAGAAAGTATAATTTTCCTAAAATAAAACATTATTAAAAACGTCTAAATATATATCAGAAGAAAATTGAAATTTTAATTTCAAAGGCATGAAAAGGATATGCTTATAATAGAAGACAGGCTCATATCTTTAATTGCTTATTTTGAATATATTTGATTAATATTAAATATTAGTAAATATATAATTTAAATATTTAAGCACTGCATAGACCTAGAATATAATTCATATAACTTTAAATTGCCCATGAATGAGAATAAAAATAATTGTACAATAAAATTAAAGTAAGAAGGAAACCCAGTCAAGAATGAGATTTATAAAAATAAATGAAAATCCCTGCTGTGTATGAAAATTACTGGCATGGAGGGCAAAGCAATGTTTGCTGTGAGCCTCCAGTTTGGACAATTTTTAAATTTAGCTTATATATAAAAAAATAAAAAAATAAAAAAAAATATTAGCTAATTTTTTTTCAAATTAAATTGCTTGTAGAGACATAGGTGACTCACACAAGGTTGAGATGCTCAGGAATTGAAAAACTATGGACACTGAGACCCATCACTTTTTTGCTTGGGAATTCTGCAGAATTTACTAAGAAAATCACTTTTCTAACCTACTAAGAAGAAAGTATGCTTATAATTACTGGAAATGTGGTCACAGAATACGATATACTTGATTTGCTTTTCCAGTTGACAAATAGAAAATTGTTTAAAACGCTGCAAAAGTTTACCACTTCTCCAAAGAATTATTTGTGAATTTTCTTAAAGTGATTTATTTCTGAATTTTCCTATATGAAAATCTACATGTCCAAAAGTAAATCTTATATGGTTAAATGTAATACAGATGAAAAAGAAATGAAAATATTTGGAAATATCCCAGATAATTTTGGTGGAATAGTTTTATGAAATAGATTCTATTTCTTAGTAAACAGCAACAATGTTGTATTTTATATACCATTGATATGGGAAGAAGGAAATACAGAAATTCTAGCAAGAATAACAAAAGCATATTGTTCTTAACCCTAACAACAAACCAAAAAGCATTTCTTAAAAGTAATAAAAAGACTATAAAATTCGGAGACTTTCAGGTGGCACCAGCCCCATAAACAGAGGGTGGTGGGTTCGAACCCAGCCCCAGCCAAACTGCAACAAAAAAATAGCTAGGCATTGTGGGGGGTGCCTATAGTCCCAGCTATTTGGGAGGCTGAGGCAAGAGAATCACCTAAGCCCAAGAGCTAGAGGTGCTGCAGGGCACTCTACTGAGGGCAACAAAGTGAGACTCTATCTCTTAAAAAAAAAAAAAATTCTGAGACTTTCATGGATAAACCTCCATGTTTCAAATCGTTTACAATCTGAAAAAGAGGCCAAAACAACAACCAGAACAAAAATAAAAACTCAGTGGCTAAGAACCAACATTTTTGTTTGTTTGTTTTTACATAGGGTCTTAATTCTGTCATGCAGACTGGAGTAAAGTGATATGATCATAGTTAACTGAATCCTTGAACTCTTGGGCTTAAGTCATCTTCCTGCCTCAGCCTCCTGAGTAGATGGCACACACCGTCATTCCTAGCTTTGTTTGTTTGTTTGTTTTGTTTTGGTTTTAGTTTTTATAAAGACATGGTCTCAGTGTGTGTTGCCCAGGCTGGTCTCAAACTCCTAGCCTCAAGGAATCCTCTGGTCTCAGTTTCCCAAAGGTTTGGGATTACAGATGTGAGTCACAACCTCTATTAGATATTTCTAAAAATTCAGTATCTGACACAGAGAAAAGACTAGAAATTTCATAATTTTCATACACAATGTCAACAAATATATGAACGTAATTACAGGAAAAATAAAATATATGAAGGCAAAGAACATAAAAACACTTCACTAAGTAGAGCACCCAATAAATAAATCTAAAATCAAAAAGTGTTGATGAGACTTAATGAAGAGAAATTTCATATAAATGAAAGAAAAATTTTATCTACTTATTGAAAACTTAAACATTAAAAACAGGAAATTTTAACTCAGCATGAGAGAGGTAAAGACTCAGATGGGGGCTTGTCTGAAGCTTACTCAATTTGATGCCCCTCTTAAAAAAGCAATATAAGATCATTAGCACATAATTAAGTAAATATCCATTTAGAATAAGAAAAAAAACCCAACAAATTATAAATTTAAATATTTTGAATATATAAACCATTAAAAAACAAAACAAAACAGTGCTTCCCTTAATTAAGTGCTAACACAACACTAATATTTTCCTCTCCTACATTTATTGGTAGCATTATTTTTATTGTCTTTCATAGGAAAGACACTACAGTGTGGAGCCTTTTTGTCCAACAGCTATTATTTAATATTGAGACAGTAGAATAGTTTGTCTCATATTCTGTACATGTTATTCATATACTGTGTAATTTTTAGAGCTTTTATCAATTTTATAAGAACTTTAATTAAAGTTTGCAGTTCCCGCTCCCAATATTTGAAAGATTTTCCAGTCTAGCTTCTGGAACCATAATTTTCAAACTTTCTTTCTCACATCTACACAATTCAAAAGCAGACCCTGTAAAACACACTCATGTTATACTGTGGTCTCCATATCTGTATCTAGTGTCTTGACGCCTGGTCAGCCTGCACAGTGAGAGGTAGGTTTATTCCTGGAAGTGATTTCAACGCCAAAGTAGGTGCCCACATGTCATGCACACAATTGACTGTGAATCATATAAATAAATCTCTAAAACCAAATTAACTTTATTTTTACTTAACCTAATTCCCAAGATGTTTAAGGCCACAGCAACTTCATTTTATGTGACAAAGAGGAAGTCAGGGTGGAATTAGATATGAATCTTAACTCACTGAAAATACATTATCTTATTTTTTTATTTTTTAAAATAAATATATTGCCAATGAGAGACATCACAGCTTAATCCTTATTAGCTTTATAATTAAGTGACTTTTATGAAGACATATCCAGATAAAGCATGTGTTTTTCAGTATCCAGGTTGTCAAACAATTTACTAT
This sequence comes from Otolemur garnettii, assembly GCF_000181295.1. Lineage (NCBI taxonomy): Eukaryota > Metazoa > Chordata > Mammalia > Primates > Galagidae > Otolemur > Otolemur garnettii. The sequence continues at coordinate 1,068,325 of NW_003852594.1, read as the reverse complement.
AATGTTGAATACAAACTTCTTTTAATCATTATATTCAGGGCCCCAATAAAATTAATATGTCTCTAAAGTTCTGGAGGATGAAAGTCTGACCTATAACAGTATTATAACAATAGTGGAGAAGGGTAATATAGGGAGATATTCTCAAACTTGAAATACTCTTGAATGTTGTCATCAGATCTATTCAGTGATATAATTAAAACTTTACATACAGTTTTTAAAGGGATAAATTAAAATTATTAGATTAATATCAAATAATGAAAAGTTAACAAAATAACCAGAAGAATTGTGGCTGCAAATAGTATATAAATATTATACTCTTTGATAAACAGCAGGTGGAGAGGAACACATGGGGATATATGAATTATAATTTCATCTTGCATTTCAGGGATCCAATTAAAACCATTTAAAGGAGAAATAAGTCCTTGTTAGTATAGTGGTAAATGATAGGAAAAAAAATAAAATAGAAATATATACCAAAAATTTTCAAGTAAACATACCAGTTCAAACTACTTTCATGTTTTATAGTCTTTTTTGAACATAAAAAGTACTTTAAATAGTTAAAACATTCAGTTTTGAAAAAAAAAAAACTTCTGAATATTAGTAAAGTTGTTTCTTTCCAATTCTCCTGTATTTGTAACCCACTGAAATGAAACATTGTGGTATTGTGGTATTTCTTAAGACTACAATTTATTTTATTAATAATACAAATATTTCTACCCTTCCATCTCTATAAATGGATATGAAAATGGTAGATCTGTATTATATTTAAAATTAAATAAATTAAAATGAAATAAAATTAATTACTTAGTCTCTAGGTTCTCCGGACATATTTTAAACTCTCAACAGCCATTTGTGGTACAATATAACACAATGCCATCCTCTCAGAATGTGCTAGAATTGCTCTAGAATTAGATAGCTCTGAATACATTAACTTTATTCTTGTATTGCTGATTTTGAAATGTTTTCTCAGAGGTAGGGAATTTTCTTATATTTTTGCTCCCATTTCTAATACTTTTAGTACTGCTTGGGTAACAATAATATTAATATGTAATTAAAAATAAACCAAAATAAAAATAGAAAAATTTCATTAATCTTATCATGAGAGAATAGCCTTTGTAAGGGCTTTGTAAGTGCATTATTCATCCCAGATGCTATAAGGAAAAGATAAGAATAAAAATTGAAAATTTACATATGGGAAATGGTAAAACCAGTAAAGATAATATACAGTTGAAAGTTGGAAAAGTTTTTTCAATATATTATTGACAAACCAAATAGCTAAAATATATTGTAAAGGTCAAACGAGTGCATGAGGAAAAGACAAATACAGTCATATAGGTAAAGAATAAGACTACAATTATGAAAGAGATACATATTATCTATAAACATGTGAAAAGGCATCAACAATAAGCTGGAATTCTAAAATGATAGATAGAGCATTTCTTATTCTAAAAATTGCATAAATTGGAAAGATCATTTACATTTAAAGTTAAAAAGTTTGGCTAGTATAAAAAATGATACAAACATACTGAATAGGATGGTGGCAGTATCCATTAAAGTTTAAAACACACATATACTTAAAATTCAACAGTAACACAAATAACTAGATTACAAAATGAGCTAAAGGCCTTAGTAAACACCTAATCATAGATGGTAGACAGATGACAAATAAGCAAATGACATAAAATCTGGAAAATCCAAATAAAAGACATACCACTAGCTTTCCTATTAGAACACAATCTACAACACTCCTAATAAATACTAAATGCTGATGACAATGAAGAATAAAAGGAACATTCATTCATTCCTGGTGAAAATGCAAAATTTAATAGGCACGTTGGTAGACTGGAAGTTTCTCACGAAACCAAATATACTCTTAACATATAATCCAGCAGTCATATTTCTTGGTATTTACTCAAAGGAATGGAACAATTACGTTCATACAAAAACATGTACATGGATATTTACAGCAGCTTTTCATAATTTCCCCAACCAAGAAGAAGCCAAGATACCCTTCAGTAGGTGAATGCATAAATAAATTGTGGTGTATACAATCATATTTTATTCTGTGCTATAAATAAATGATCCATTGAGCCATGAAAAGATATGGAGAAACTTTAAATGCATATTACTAAGTAAAAGAAGTTAGTCTAAAAAGGATATATGCTTTATGATTCCAACATTCTGGCAAAACTATGAAGAAGTAAAAATTTTACTGGTTGTCCAAGATTGGGGGAGATGAATATGTGGAGCACAGAGGATTTTAGGAAAGTGAAATTTCTAAGTATAGTTCTACAATGGTGGATAAAATATCAGTATACTTTTGCATGCCCATAGAATATACATCTCCAAGAAGAATTTTTTTTTTTTTTGAGACAGTATCACTTTGTTACCTTTGGAAGAGTGCTGTGGTGTCATGGCTCACAGCAACCTCAAACTCTTGGACTAACGTGATCCCCTTGCCTCAGGCTCCCACTACATATCTCTTAGAGCTGAGGTTTCATTCTGGCTCAGGCTGGCCTTGAACCTGTGAGCTCAGGCAATTCATTCAACTCAGCCTCTTGGAGTGCTAGAATTATAGGTGTGAGCCACCTCACCCAGCCACCAAAGGAAATTCTAAAATAAACTATGGATATTGAGTAATAATAATTTGTTGATATAGGTTCATCAATTGTAACAAATGTACCAGCTGGTGGGATGATGATAAAGTGGCAGGCACGTGTCAGGGTAGGAATTATATGGGAATATAATTCTGCTTAAATTGGCTTTGTATATGGCCATGTATTGGCTATATGCATACTGGCTATGTATACATATGACATGTATGCTCATTGATTAGATTCAATGTAATAGCAAGTACATGTGGTGTTTGTTTTTCCATTATTTTTCAATTTATTTTCCAAATTGCTACAAGATGCATTAATTTATCCCTTTGCATGACTGAATAAGTGGTAAGCCATCGTATACATGTACTATATTTTTAGCCGCTCAAGAATTGGTAGGCCCTTGGGTTAATTCCACATCTTTGCAATTATGAATTGTGCTGCAATAAATACTCTAGCGTAAGTGTCTTTTTGTAAAATGAATTCTTTTCCTTTGGGTAAATACCAGTAGTGAAATGGCTATATCAAACAATAGGTCTACTATTACTTCTTTGAGAATTTTCCATACTATTTTCCATAGAGGTTATACAGATTTGGAGTCCCAGCAAGAGTGTGTCAGCATTCCTTTCTCTCTGCATCCACACCAGCATCTATTGCTTTTGGGCTTTGTAATAAAAAGCCATCCTAACTGGAGCCAGGTGATATCTCACTGTGGTTTAACTTGCATTTCCCTGATGATCAGTGAAGTTGAGTATTTTTTCATATATTTATTATCTATTTGCCTATCTACTTTGAAAAGCTTCTGTCTTTCATCCACTAATAATTTTTTTTCTGATTTGCTTAAATTATTTGTAGATTCTGGTTACTACCCCTTTATCAGATGTATAGCTTGTGAGTATTTTCTTCCATTTTGTAGACTATTTGCTCTGTTGGTAATTTACTTAGTTGTGCAGAGCTTTTTGATTTAATCAAGTTCCATTTATTTACTTTTTGCTGTAATTCCATTGGGGCCATAGTCATAAATTCTTTACCTAGGTAGACATCTAGATGAGTTTTTCCTACATTTTCTTCTCTAAATTTTATGCTTTCATATTTTATATTTAAGTCTTTTATCCATCTTAAATTAATTTTTGTGAGTGGTGAGAGAAAAGGATCTTGTTTCATTTTACTGTATTTGGGCATCCTATTTTCTCAGCACCATTTATTGAATAGGTTTTCTTTTCCCCAGTGTATATTGTTGTCTGCTATCTCACAGTTCAGTTAACTGTATGAGGATGGTTTTATGCCTGAGTTCTCTGTTCTTTTTCATTGGTCTATACCTCTGTTTTTGTGTCAATATCATGTTGTTTTGGTTGTTATAGCTTATATTATAGATTGAAGTCTGGTAGTGTGATGCCTACAGTTTTGTTCTTTTTTTTCTTAAGATTTATTTGTCTCTTTGGGCTCTTCTTATGGTTCCAAATGAATCACAGAATAATTGTTTATAATCTGTGAAATCTGATATTGGTATTTTGATCTATAATTCAACAAAATCAAAATCCCTTTCTAGGATGTTTCAATTTTCCACTTATATTTGATGACAATTACTCTTAGGAATTTTTACTTTTGAAGAAAATTCATTCAATGATAAAAATTTAAAATATTCAACAGAGTATGGTAAGCCTAAAATGCTGGTAGGATTTAATTTACAATATCTGCAAAAATATGATTTTAATACTAAATGCCTGAAGTAAAAGATATCCCAATTATCCTTATTTGATTAATCCTCCTTGTATGCCTGTATCAAAATCTCACCTGTACCTTGTAAAAATACACAACTTTTGTGTAGATCACAAGAATGGGAAAACAAACACATGTACTCAATACCAGGTTGGAACTGATCAATCAATACTTAAGTGCACAAATGGAAGTAAATTTCAATAAAAATCAAGCTGGGATTAGGGAAAGCAGGGATGGATAAATTCACACCATTTGAAAATGGTGCACACTACCTGAGTGAGGACATGCTTATAACTTTGACTCAATTTGTGCAATAAACAAAGTATATAAGCAAAATGTGCACTTTTAATTTTCTGAAATTAAAAAAAAGGTTAACATTAAAAATTTGTAAAACATTTGTAGTAAAAGAATAAAGAAAAAAGGATAATAAATCACTAAAATCCTATAACAAGGAAAATTAAGTTCAAAAAAGTAACTGCCTAAATACATACTTAGAGTCTATTATTCTGATTTCCGGTCTTAATCATTTACAACAAAGTATACAGGGATCCATAATTCAATTTAAGAATAAGAAAGGTATTTATTTTAATAGAATTCAAACTAAGGAAAAGAAATGAACTCAAATTTTGGAGGCTACTTAAATCATTTGTAGTAGGCTATCTCCCTACAGGAGGATAATTCAATTTTTAAAGATCAGAGTATTGACTGAGACATAGATCCCTAGGTACTTAACAGATAAATAAAATGGATTAAAATGAAACCTTTGTTTCCAATGTGAGAACATGGAATAGATACTATATTTAAGTATTGTACTGTGGAATGTATTTATATTTAAGTCTTTTTGTTTTAGAGCAGGATTATTTAGAATATGGTAGTGTTTAAGAGACTTTTACTGGGAATATTTAGAAAGAACATAGTCATTGCTAGCATAAAAAGATCAATTGTTAGATAATTCTTGTTACTGTCTAATCTGAATGTGGGTCTAAGTAATAGAAGAATATAAAATTCTTTCTTTATGACACTTAAGTGACATTTCCAAACTGTTATTAGAAAAATAAGAGGTCACTATTGGTAATGTGGATTCTGGTCTCATGGGTCCCAGGTGTATTCTTACTAGCTGAATGATCCTGGGTAAATTACGTACTACATCTAAGCAACTACTTCTTCACTTGCAAATTGGTGGTAATGAGAGTGCCACCCCCAAGGATGGAATAAAGTTTTAATGATATAATATTTAAATTATTTATGAGAAAATAAATACTAGAGGAGGGGGAAGATGGCTGACTAGAGCCAGCATTTGACAGAAGCTCCTATCCAGAGGGAAGGATAATGACCAGAAAGTACCCAATAAAGCTGAAGATTAAGAACCAAGCTGAGAGAGAAGAGTAATAACTGCACGTCACCTCTGCTGAGGCGACTCCAAGGAAGCAAATTACGAGTAGAAAACTCATCCCAAAGGAAAAGAGTGTCTATCCCCTTCCCCAAGAGAGTTTTTTTTTTTGGTTTGTTTTTTTTGTTTGTTTTTTAATTCACTGTGGGATCTCTACAAGCAGTGAACTGAGGACTTCTCTCACCCCACAGGGTAGAGTTGCTGGAAGCGAGAACTATTTCTCTGGGGGGGGGGAGTCCGGTGGTGAGCCTGGGCATTCTCTTGCCAGGTGTGAAAGGGGAACAACTGTTTTTCCTCACCATCTTGAACTCTCAGTCCACCCTTCTCCCCTCACCTGGCAGTCCAGAAGCCTAACTCCTATACAGACATGAATGTCTGTGATTTATTGCTGGGACTAGGTATAACAAAGGGCCAGGGTAGTGAAGTTGTGTTGTAACAGTGAGTCCAATAGTAAGTACAGACAGACAAAGGGGGGAGGCTGAGGGCTTGGCTCTGCAAAAGTGCAAATCAGAGCAGACGGAGGCTTGCAAGCCCTGCGACCAGCTGCAGCCTCCACTGCATGTGATCCATGGCTGTCCTGGCCATTGCAGTGTGTGATCATGCTGTCCCAGCCACTGCTACTGCCACTGCCACTACACAGGTGCCATGGAAGCTGCCTTGGAGCCTCATAGAAATACCTCCTGAAGCTTTGGAGATAGTAGAGCAATCCTACCAGGGTCTAATTTTGGAAAGACACCTCCCTAACACTGACGACTGCCAGAGGTAGCCAGACCTCGCCCTGTAGAGATACCAGAGCTGCTCTGCAGCTGGGATAAAGGTGCAATAACTGAGGGAGAAAAACATTGGCTGTCTTGTTATCCTCATGTTTGGACTGAGCTCAAGTGGAACACTCCGCAGTTGCCATTGAGTACTTGAGGTAGGCAGGCTTCAGCTCCCCCTATCAGCTGGTGGCAGAGGGTGGTGAGCTGGGTGAGGAGGCATTGACTTTCCTTTGACTCTGGCAGGTGCAAAGTCCTGGCACATTTGTTTATTGGACAGAACTGGGCCACAGAGACTGGGTTACCTGAGACTGGCAGTGGGGTTACCAGAAACTGGAAGTGAAGGAGGTACAAAGTTGGGAAAGAGGCATCAGCCCCACTGGTCAAACTACCACTGGGTGGGCCTTCCTGACTCCACAGAGCACTAGAGCAAGCCACACTTGAGCTGCCAGTGGACCCCTGATATGTAGTTGCTGGAGACCTTTTGAACTCTCCCACTTGAGAGATGGTACTGACTGGGACAATTGATTATGGAACTCTTGACCTGGGCAAATCACCAAAGGACCCTCCAAGGCAGTACCCTGCTTGTGTTGTAGTGGGAAGATTTGACTTTCCTCTTTCAGGTGTTGCCCATAGGG
>NW_003852594.1:1050445-1061200 GCF_000181295.1 Otolemur garnettii | reverse complement strand
GATATCTTAGTTACTTGTATTTTTCCATAGCTGAGATTTCAACCCAGAGTCACTGATTCACTAGAAATAGACAGAGATCACCTTAATACAAGACAGAGCCACCTAGCCCCACCACACCAAACAGGTCCACAGAGTCTCAGGCTGTAGTACTATACAGGTCCTTTGCAAAGCTGTAGGGGGAAACCTGCAGTCACCAGTCGCAACTCTTTGGCAAAGAGCTGGTTAATCACAACTCCAGGAGCCCCCAATCGAATTTCATCTTAACTGCTCATCAAGCCAAATGGTGAAAAACATTAATGGGGTGAAATCAGTGGAAAAAATCTGGCAACATGAACCATCAGAGTAGATCAACTTCACCAAGGAACGACAAAGCAGACACACCAGAAGATCTCATTCATAAACAAATGGCTGAGATGTCAGAAATCAAGTTTAAAATTTAGATGGCAATTAAGATTAATAGAATGGAAGTAAGTTGAAATTAGAAATTCTAAGAATAATTCATAAGTTGTCGCAAGAATTCAATGAATTCAAAGACAAAAATCACCAAACATTGAGAAAAGATTTTGCAGCTCTCCAAGATATGAAAAATATAGTAGAATTCCTCAGTAACAGAATGGAGCAGGCAGAAGAAAGGATGTCTGACATTGAGGACAAAGCTTTTAAACACTCCCAAATGCTCAAAGAGGAAGAGAAGTGGAGAGCAAATACAGATCATTCTCTCAGAAAGCTGTCAGATAATTCCAAAAAAGCAAAAATTCACTTTATAGGAATTCCTAAAAGTGATGAGGTTTCTTTGAAAAAGCCCAGATGCTCTACTCCAAGGGATAATGAAGAAGAACTTACCAAACAAGGCAAGAGATTCTGAAATTCAGATAACAGATAGTTTCAGAATCCCAGTATGACTCAAACCAAATAAAGCATCTCCTAGAAACATTATAATTGACTTCATCAAAGTTAATATTAAGGAGAAAATTCTGCAAGCAGCCAGATGTAAGAAAACCATAACCTACAAGGGGAAGAATATTAGGATGACTGCAGATTTCTCTACTGAAAATTTTCAAGCTGGAAGAGGTTGGTCATCTACCTTTAACTTTCTAAAACAAAACAACTTTCAACCCAGGATCCTGAATTCAGCTAAACTGAATTTCATTTATGATGGAGAAATTAAATACTTTAATGAGATTCACATGTTGAAAAATTTGCCAGCTCTCCAAGATATTCACAGACCCATCCTCCACAATGACCAGCACAATGCTTTACCACCAAAGTAAACTCACTCAGAGACTTTTGATCAAATCCCAATTTCAGTGCTAAAAGGATTAAAAATGTCCACTGGACTTTCAATAAATTTGACCCCCCAAATACTACCAAGCTTATCAATACTCTCAATTAATGAGAATGGCTTAAATTGTCCTCTAAAGAGGCACAGGTTGGCTGACTGGATACAAAAACTCAGGCCAGATATCTGCTGCCTACAAGAATCTCATCTTACCTTAAAAGATAAATATAGAGTTAGAGTGAAGGGATGGTCATCTATAATTCAGGAAAAAGGAAATCGGAAAAAAGCAGGTGTTCCAACTTTATTCACAGATATAATAGGCTTTAAAGCAACAAAAATAAGGAAAGATAAGGATGGTCACTTCATATTTGTTAAGGGAAACACTCAACATGATGATGTGTTAATTATGAACATTTATGTGCCCAACCAGAATGTTCATCAATTTATAAGAGACACTCTAACAGACACGAGCAACTTGATTTTCTCCAGCACCATAATAATCAGAGATTTTAACACTCCTTTGGCAGTGTTGGATAGATCTTCCAATAAGAAGCTAAGCAAAGAAATTTTAGACTTAAACTTAACCATTCAACAATTGGATTTCACAGACATCTACAGAACATTTCATCCTAACAAAATTGAATACATCTCATCTGCCCATGGATCATCCTCCAAAATTGATTACATCTTAGGTCACAAGTCTAACCTCAGCAAATTTAAAAGAATATAAATTATTCCTGCATCATCTCAGATCATCATGGAATAAAAGTTGAACTCAGTAACAACAGGAATCTACAAACTCATGGAAACTAAATAATCTTATGCTGAATGATAGCTGGATCATAGATGAGATTATGAAAGAAATTACAAAATTTTTGGAACAAAATGATAATGAAGACATGAACTAGAATAACCTCTGGGATACTACAAAGGTAGTCCTAAGAGGGAAATTTATAGCATTGCAAGTCTCCTCAAGAGAACAGAAAGAGAAGAAGTCAACAACTTAATGGAACATCTCAAGCACCTGGAAAAGGAAGAGCATTTCAACCCACTAACCAGCAAAAGAAAGGAAATAAGTAAAGTTAGAGCAGAATTAAATGAAATTGGAAACAAAAGAATCATACAACAGATCAAAAAGTTGAATCAAAAAGTTGGTTTTTTGAAAAGATCAATAAAAGAGATAAACCTTTGGCTGATCTAACCAGAGACAAAAGAGTAAAATCCCCAATTTTATCAATTAGAAATGACAGAGGTGAAATAACAACAGACTCCTCAGAAATTCAAAAAATCTTAATGAATATTATAATAAACTCTATTCTCAGAAATATGAAAATCTGAAGGAAATAGACCAATACTTGGAAGCACACCACCTTTCTAGACTTAGCCAGAAATAAGTGGAAATTTTTAACAGGCCTATGTCAAGTTCTGAAATAGCATCAACTATAGAAATCTCCCCCAAAAGAAAAGTCTGGGACCAGATGACTTCACATCAGAATTCTATTAAACCTTTAAAGAGGAACTAGTACCTTTATTACTTAACCTTTGCCAAAACATAGAAAAAGAAGGAATACTTCCCAACACATTCTATGAAGCAAATATCACCCTGATTCCTAAACCAGGAAAACACCCAACAAGAAAAGAAAATTATACACCAACATCTCTAATGAATAGTGATGCAAAAATAGAATCCAGTAACACATAAAAAATTATACACCACGACCAAGTGGGTTTTATCCGAGGTTCTCAAGGCCAGTTCAATATATGTGAATCTACAAATATAATACATCACAAAAACAATTAAAAAACAAAGACCATATGATTCTCTCAATTGATGCAGAAAAGCTTTTGATAATATCCAGCATCCTTTCATGATCAGCACACTTAAGAAGATAGGTATAGAAGGAACATTGCTTAAACCGATAGAGGCCATCTACAGCAAATCTACAGCCAATATTATATTGAATGTAGTAAAATTGAAAACATTTCCACTCAGATCAGGAACCAGGCCAGGTTGTCCACTATCTCCACTGCTTTTTAACATTGTACTGGAAGTCTTAGCCATTGCAATCAGACAAAGAAGGCAATCAAGGGCATCCATATAGGATCAGAAGAGATCAAAATTTCACTCTTCACAGATGATATAATTGTGTACCTGGAAAACCCCAGGAACTCATTTACAAAACTCTTAGAAGTGATCATGGAATATAGCAGCATCTCAGGGTACAAAATCAATACTCACAAATCAGTAGCATTCATATATACCAATAATAGTCAAGCTGAAAAAAAGAATCAAGGACTCTTTTAATTTTAAAGTAGTGCCCAAGAAAATGAAATAACTGGGAGTGTATCTAACAAAGGACGTGAAAGATCTCCATAAAGAGAACTATAAAACTCTGAGAAAAGAAATAGCTGAAGATGTTAACAAAAGGAAAAACATACCATGCTCATGGTATGTTTTTCATGCTGGAAATAATGAACATTGTTAAAATGTCCATACTACCCAAAGCAATCTACAGATTTAATACAATCTCTATTAAAGAACCTCTGTCATACTTTAAATATCTGGAAAAATTAGTACTTTATTTTATATGGAAACAGAAAAAAACCTTGAATAGCCAAGACATTACTCAGAAATAAAAACAAGTCAGGTGAAATCATGCCACCAGAGTTCAGACTACAAATCTATCAACACAGCATAGTACTGGCACAAAAATAGAAAGGTAGATGTATGGAACAGAACTGAGAACCAAGATCTGAATCCAGACACTTGTCATCATTTGTTCTTTGATAAGCCTATCAAAAATATAAATTGGAGGAAAGACTCCCTATTTAACAAATGGTGCCGGGTGAATTGGCTGGCGACTTGTAGAAGACTGAAACTGCACCTACACCTTTTACCTTCAACAAAAATTGACTCTCACTGGATAAAAGACTTAAACTTAAGACATGAAACTATAAAGATTTTTGGAGAGAGTTCAGGGGAAACACTTGAAGAAGTTGGCCTAGGAGAAAACTTTATGAAGAGAATACCCCAGGCAATTGAAGCAATACCAAAAATACATTACTGGGACCTGATCAAAATTAAAAGCTTCTGCACAGCCAAGAACATAGTAAGTAAAGCAAGCAGATAGCCATCAGAATGGGAGAGGATTTTTGCAGGTTATGTTTCTGACAAAAGTCTGATAACCAGAACACACAGAGAACTCAAACTTATTAATAAGAAAAAAAAGTGATCCCATTTCATTATGGGCAAGAGACTTGAACAGAAGCTTCTGTGAAGAAGACAGGCACATGGTCTACAGACACATGAAAAAGTGCTCAATCTTTAATCATTGGAGAAATGCAAATGAAAACGACTTTGAGATACCATCTAACTTCAGTAAGAGTAGCCCACATAACAAAATCCCAGAACTACAGATGTTGGCATGGAGGTGGAGAAAAGGGAACACTTCTGCACTACAAGCTAATACGTTCCTTTTGGAAAGAAGTTTGGAGAACACTCAGAGATCTAATAATAGACCTGCCGTTTGATCTTGCAATTCCTCTACTAGGAGTATATCCAAAAGACCAAAAATCACTTTGGAACAAAGATATTTGCACCATATTAGTCATTGCAATTCAATTCATAATCGCCAAGTCATGGAAGAAGCCCAAGTACCCATTGACCAATGAATGGATTAACAAATTGTGGTATATGTACACCACAGAATACTATGCAGGCTTAAAAAGCTGGAGACTTTACCTCCCTTATGTTTACATGGATGGAGCTGAAACATATTCTTCTTAGTAAAGTTATCTCAAGAATGGAAGAAAAAGTATCCAGTGTACTCAGTACTTTCATGAAACCAATTTATATTTACTCATACTTTCTAATGAAAGATAAATCACAACCACAGCCCAGGATGAAGGAGAAAAATGAAGGGGGAAGGGTGAGGAGGGGGAAGTTTGATAGAGGGAGGGCAAATAGTGCGACCATACCTATGGAGTATATTGCAAGGGTGCAAGTCAAATCTATCAATTATAGAACATAAATATCTTAACACAATAATCAAGTAAATGAGGTAAAAGTTATACTAATTAGTTTAATGTAAGCACTCCAAATTGTATAAAAAATCAACACATTGTACTCTACAAATGCATAAATGTATTCATGATCTATGTGTATGTGACTTAATAAAATTTTAAAAAAGAAAATACTAAAATAATAAAAGTATTATGTTTTGCTTTTGTTGATATTTTTATTACTGTATTATTTATGTAGGTCCTCAGCAAGCATATACTATGTTGAAAATTTTTATCTACACTACCCTGTAAAGTCGCTCTTGTTTTTCTTAAAATGAATAAAGGTTAATAAGGAATCTGTTAGGGTAAACATCATCTGATTAATAAATTATATTAAAACAGAACAATTATACTTCTACAACAACCTTGCAATTTTTAAAAATGTCTGCATTCTTATGGGAATCAATCATTCATTTATTCAACAAATATCCTATCATCTCTTCTGTTGCAGAGCTTATAGTATTGAGGAAAGGCGAAGCTTCCTGGTTTAAGGGAATGACACAGAGTGAAGACTCAGAGTCAGAAATACTGCAACTGAGGGATCCTGGGGATCAGACACTGAAGTGCCGCCTTAACTTTGGTTTCCACTGGAGTGTTTATTGAGATTCAAACAATGAAGTTCATAGAAAATGTCACAAGGAAAAAGTTAAAAAAAAAAACAAGTTTCAATGTGCAGCAGGACGCTCAGGAAGCACAGAGGCTACTGTTTTTCTCTGGGTTGATGTGTCTGGTATGGGAAACACCTGCATTGACACCTATTAGTATCTGCCTTAGTATCTAGACAGAAGTAGTCTAGATAAGTAATTAATCTGTTGTGCATATGGTTGAAACTGTTGCTGCTGACACACATGCCCTCCTCTTTTATTGTGCCTGTGCTACGATTTTTTTGCAGTTTACCTGCCTTCTAATGTCACAGGTCAGCAACTTTCACTGCTGCCCTGGGCATCCTGTTCCCTTTGCATATCTTGAGATGTCTTTGTTAAGTGTTTCCCTCACACATTTTTGATGACTTAAGGAATCTTTACTATTTTGTTTCAATCATAGTCACAAAGAAAGCAAGCAAGGTTAGGCATAAAGAGAATTTGCAGTGATCATACATTTTTCCATAATCATTGATTAACATTATTTCATAGAGGACAACTGAAATCTGTTCTCTCACGTATAATTACAACTCTCTCTCAATTATCTTTATTTGCCTTTGAATTCAAGATGCCTTGCAAACTGCCAAGCTCCAATTGCACAGAGTGGAAAGGGAGAGATGGTGAGTTAGAAGGTTTTCAAGTAATGAAAGGACTTGATTATTGGTCAGATTAGCTTGGAATTGCTAATGAAAATATCTGGGAGTCTAAACCTGGTGACTTTTATAATGTAAGGTAAATATTAGCTGAAATTAAAGTGAATATTAGTGTTAGATGGGAGCAAAGATTCAAACAATCTTCTTTTAAATTGGAATAATGATAATGCCTATTACTACAGTGGGCTGAGTTTTGCCTGCCCATTTAAAGTCACACACATTTATGGCTTTGAACCTAGGCATTCATTTGTGGAGTTATGGAATTTTCAACATCATGAAAGAGTGGCATAGATGAAGACGTGGAGAAAATGAATGGCTGGGTTGCTAGATCAAAAAAATGGAGATTTAGAGGAACAAGGAAGCTAAGAGTTTTGGAAAACAGTAAAGAGGAAAAGAATGCAAAAAGAAATTTACTTCTGTCTAGAAAGTAGAGTGTTGGGCTTGATGACTCACATATTTGTTGCTAAATGTAAACTATTAATATAATGCATGATGCTAAAATTTATAAATTTAGAAGTAATAAATTTTAATGGTGATCCAGAAGAAAAAATAGTCTACACATTAGTTCATACTAAAATTAACAGTTAAACTGGGGGATATGTGAATACTTTAATCCATTCAGTGAAGTAAGTCATAGATATGAGTGTTTATTGCTACTGGGCCAGAAATTAACATTGCTTAGTGATTATTTTGATGGTGACTTTTTTATTATAAAGACATTAATATATTAGTTTGGAGCTTAATCTTCTTAAAACATTATAATGATTCATCATAAATTTAACTGTCATCAAAAAATGTCCTAAATACATCAAAGTTCAGTATATTGAAGCCAAAGAAACTTCTGGCTATCTTCCATGGAAATAATCTCTCTCTCTGAAAGACTGGTGTGATCAATAACAAGAGATTTAGAACATCATCATGCATTTCAGTAATTCAGTCTGATCAATATGCATGCTTAATTTTAAAACTATGTAAAGTTCTTTACATGATGTATTTATAATGTATAAGAGCAAAAAATATGGGTGAATCCATAGACTGTTTAAGGCAAAAACATCTAAAACTGTGGAGAAACAATATTAAAAGAATAAAAAGCCATGTGGAGGACACTGAAGAAATATGATCTTTACCATAAAAATAAGTTAGTTTATAATTTCCAGTGCAAGAATTTAGGAAAAATAAAAATAACTATTTAGTGTCTGTTTTTCTAACCTTTTTATGAGAAAAACCTTGCTGTACCATGACAAAATGACAGCCTGAGATATAAGAGTTTCAGTTCTGTATTATAAATTTGTGAGTTTTTCAAAAAGGAAATCTTTTGGCAGAGAGCTGAAGGGAGAAAGAAAAGAATAATTCCGGAAACAAGAGAACATATGAAATATTGTAGGTTTGATTACTCCGTGAAAGCTTCTCCTTTCATGTTAATATGCACTATAATAAGAAGGCAAGGACACAAACTTCACTTTTAGATCTGTAAGAGTTATGTTATATTGTATGTTTACTTGAAAAAAGGCCAAATGGGTATTGCCATTGATTCTCTGACACTGAGAGTAAAAGCAAGCACTCTGGCTAGAAAAAGTTGGCTAAGAGGCACAGAATTTCTGAAGGTCTCACTTTCATCACAAGATCTATCTTCTAATTCTATGTTGCCGACTAACAAAAGCTTTATTCTGCATAAGAAAATATTTAATTTGAAAGAAAGGATCTACATATCTAGAATCTATTTCATCCCAGTGAATTTCACCTGCTTTTTAATATTTCTCTTTGTATCAAGGAAAAGACATCACGAAATCAGCAGGAAACAATTTCTTTATTCCTAGACAGGCAGACAAACAAAAATCCCCAATATCTTAAGCTAATCCCCCTATACACGAACCAATAGATATCACAATAACCCCCACTCCAAGCCAACAGATAAGCCTGCACATGTGGATAGAGGATGAAAACTGCAAGAGAGCCTTACTAACCAAGAGCAAAGTATAAAATGTCTGAGGATGTGGGCTCCTCTCAAATATTATCTGACTACTTACTGTTGGGGTCAAGTTCCTCAGCCCAACCTTTAATGTAATATGATGAATACGTCTTCTGAAACAATCTGACAGATTAAGAAACGGTTCTTGTGCGGAGGGGGGATTGCTTTGTACAAACCCCATCATTCATGGATTTTTTTTAAGTGAAGTGTTCCCTGGCTGTAGTAGTTGTTTATGGCTCTGAAATCTTTCTGATGGGAGAATGATTCTGGGTTTGTATAGAAGCTGGTGTTGCAGGTCTACCAATCAGTGGTACAATGAACAAAATATAATCAGTGCTGTTTCTAAAAACTCTCAATTGACTGTTGCCAGGTTTCACATTTTTCAGTTTTGGTTATAATATTAGGTAAAATTCAGCATACATTACATACTGTGCATTTGCCTAGATCATTCATTCTTTATACATTTTTAATATATAGAGTTTGCGATTACCAGATGGTAATGTAGTTTTTATTTTTATTTTATTTATTTTTTAAGTACAGCGAGCAGCAGTCTGGCTTTGGTAAGAAAATGGCTTTTGTTAGCATATTTACATATTTGCCAAGCTTTCCATTTGATTCAGCTTTTCTCTATTTATGTGAATTTTTTACAGGAATTGTATTTGCTTTGCATGACTTGATTTTTTTTTTTTTTATGTGAACTGTGAGTTTATGACCATGCAGTTTAATGCTTTGGACTTTCAAGAAATAAGTTTCAAAATAAAGCCAAAGCCTTACTCAGCCAGAACTTTTAGTTCAATTATTTATTCATCACTGAATTGATGCTGCCGTTAAGGAGAGGGTGCTTACAGCTTGCATAAATGACCTGTTCTCATTTTATTTCAGAACATTATAACCTACAGAATAGAAAATAGTATACATCAAGCAAGAGTCCCCTGGAGAAGACCTGTGAGAAATCCTCCCTTGCACCGAGGCTTTACTAAAATTCAGTTTGCAGAGAGGAGGAAACAGCCCCACTGTTTGAACTGCAAGCACAAGCAGTGGGACCACCCTGCTTAAAAAAGGGAATTGATCATTCTGGGTGCTTTCAATGGGAGGCCTGGAGAACAGGCAATTTCAGGATGGGTCTTATGAGCCTGACTGCAAGGAGGAAAGTTATGTCAATTTCTGGATACTTTCTCCCTAGGTTTCTCTTCAATTTTCCAATTCTAATTTTGATTAAGAATTCTTTTTTCCTAGATGTCATTTTACTATTTTTAATGAATAAATTATGCTAGAGGGTCTGAGAAAAGCAGTTTAATTAATTGTCATTCTATGGCAACCCATCTTTTCCTAGTGGCTGATAAGAGAAAGAGATGGGGTTAATTTGATTCTACAGGTGAGGAGGAAGCAACAGAACGAATAAACCCAAGATCAGAATCCTTTATGTATGCACCCAAGTCGCTTTGTTGTATTTCCACATTACCACAAATTTCATATAAGTTGTAGCACATGCAAAATATTGTTAATATAGAGACAATATAGTCATATTATGGATTCCTGTGTTGTTCATTTTTACTTCAAGATTGGAAGGTTCTTGAAGGCAGAGTTAATGTTAAATTCCCTTCAAATTCCCATCACTAAGCGTATTGATCGGTACATAGCAAAAACTTAGTAGATAGTTAATGTATGTTAAGAGAATGAGTGAGTGAGCCAAAGAATCTGAATCCCAGACATTTCAACCTAAGGAAGTGGCGTAATGCATTCAATAACATTTAAACGTTCCTATTTCATGAATTTCCTTGTATTTTTCTTTGATCATTTTAATGCACTTAGATGACCACTAACCAAATCAAGATAATGAACATTTTCATTCACATATGTAGTTTCCTCATGGCCTTCCCTTCTTTATACCCTCCTTGCATAGAGAATCTATTGATGCTAATACACATAATAATAAATTTGAAAGCTTATCAATCTAAGCTACAATTTGTATATTCCTTCATTGAAAAACATTGAATTTTTTCATTTGTATATAAAGAATAAAACTGGGGCGGTGCTTGTGGCTCAAAAGAGTAGGCACCAGCCCTATATGCCAGAGGTGGCGCTATATGCCAGAGGTGGCAGGTTCAAACCCAGCTCTGGCCAGAAACTGCAAAAAAAAAAAAAAAAAAA